>NC_074688.1:33527630-33587372 GCF_029448725.1 Salvelinus fontinalis
GGCGTTGTGGACGAGGATGACGGATGTATGTAATGACTCTGGATAAGAAGTTTTCGTGTTCGATCCCAGTGTCGTGTGATTTTTTGTTTTTAACCTGTTGAATACAGAGGGCGCTGTTTTCACTTTGGGGGAAAATCGTGCCCAATTTAAACGGCCTCGTACTCAATTCTTGCTCGTACAATATGCATATTATTATTACTATTGGATAGAAAACACTCTCTAGTTTCTAAAACCATTTGAATTATATCTTGAGTAAAACAGAACTCCTTTTGCAGCAAACTTCCTGACAGGAAGTGGAAAATCTGAAATCGATGCACTGTTCTAGGGCCTGCCTATTAATGTCCTTGATATATATTAGAATACATGCACTTCATACATCTTCCACTAGATGTCGACAGGCAGTGAGAGAAGAAATGGAGTGAATAACTTGATCTGGGGTCGAATAATAGCTCTCGGCATGGCGTGTCACCAGTTTCCTGTTTTCTGGAGAGCGCGTGAAGGGACCTGGATTTGCCTTCTGATAAGCTGTCGTTATGGACGACTAATATCTCCGGCTTTGATTTTATTTGATACATGTGACAATATCATCGTAAAGTATGTTTTTTTAATATAGTTTTATTAGATTATTGAAATTTATTCGGGACGTTAGGCGTGTTGCGTTGTGTGCCTTTGTTCAGGAAGGAGAGCTTAGCGCCACTTTGCTAGCTTTCCGTGCTAATTGACTGGAGAAGAGGACATTCTAAATCCAAACAACGATTGTTCCCGACAAAGGACCCCTTGTACAACATTCTGATGAAAGATCATCAAAAGTAGGACCCATTTTATGATGCTATTTCATATATCTGTCGAACATGTTGTACTAGTCGTTTGCGGCCAGGATTTGGGTACTCTCTCCCCATAACGTAAACTGCAAATCGTAATGAAGTTATTTTTAGAATTCTAACACGGCGATTGCATTAAGAACTAGTGTATCTATCATTTCCTATACAACATGTATTTTCTAGTAACGTTTATGAATAGTTATTTGGTCAGAATAGTTGGAGTGTCATAAAAATATCTGCACATTCTGGGAAAAAGATGCTACGTTAGCACAATGTATAACCACTGATTTCAGCTCTAAATATGCAAATTTTCAAACAAAACATAAGTGTATGTATAACCTGATGTTATAGGACTGTCATGTGATGAAGGTTTATGAAGGTTAGTGAAAATTAATATCTTTTGCTGGTTTATTCCCTATCGCTAACGTGTCTATTGCTATCGCTAACGTGCCTTGATGAATGAATACGGTAGTGTGGTAGGCTATTGTAGTAAGCTAATATAATGCTATATTGTGTTTTCGCTGTAAAACACTTAAAAAATCGGAAATGTTGGCTGGATTCACAAGATGTTTGTCTTTAATTTGCTGTACACCATCGATTTTTCAGAAATGTTTTATGATGAGTATTTAGGTATTTGACGTTGGTGTCTGTAATTACTCTGGCTGCTTCGGTTCTATTTTTGACGGTAGCTGTGATTGTAGCTGCAATGTAAAACTGATTTATACCTCAAATATGCACATTTTTCGAACAAAACATAGATTTATTGTATAACATGTTATAAGACTGTCATCTGATGAAGTTGTTTCTTGGTTAGTTTGGTTGGTTCTTGGTTAGTTAGGTTGGCTTTGTGCATGCTACCTGTGCTGTGAAAAATGTCTGTCCTTTTTTGTATTTGGTGGTGAGCTAACATAAATATGTGGTGTTTTCGCTGTAAAACATTTAAAAAATCCGACATGTTGACTGGATTCACAAGATGTGTATCTTTCATTTGCTGTATTGGACTTGTTAATGTGTGAAAGTTAAATATTTCTAAAAAATATCTTTTGAATTTCGCGCTCTGCCTTTTCAGTGGAATGTGGGAGGAGTTCCGCTAGCGGAACGCCAGAGCCAGACAGGTTACTTTAACCCTTACCTTTACCATTTGGAATGAGTGCCTAAACTTAAAGAGAGATGGATGGGGAGAATAACTGGAATAGACTGAGGTAGCTGCTGTAGCGCACCATGGGGAGGCTAGTAGGATCAAATCCCCCAGGACCTTCAGGTCTGGCAGCATGGTTTAACCTCAGACTCTAGTGATATGCACTCCAATAACTACGGCTCGTAAAAATACGGTATATAAATAAAAGACTAGCTTCGATTGGAGGGAGGTGGAGAATATTCCTCCCTGTCTCGATCTCTTTCTGCCTCCCTCTAGTCTCCTTCCTTCCTACTCTCACCTGGTGGGAGGGAAAGGCCTAGATTGTAGAACTGGTTTATACCTGCATGCAGCCTAAATGACTTGAATTTGAAGGGAAAGTATGTATGCCTTGGTCTCCAAATCTCATTTGGACCTGTGGAATAGCTGAGAGATGTGGAGGGTGAAGCCCACCACGGGAAGAGGAGGAGAGGAGAGGAGAGGAGGAGGAGGAGAGGAGAGGAGAGGAGGAGCGGAGAGGAGAGGAGAAAAGAGAGGGTGAAAAAGTCAGGGATGAGGAGAGAGAGCCAGGGTAAAAGTGAGATAGAGAAAACTACAAATTGTGAAAAATGAGGGGAAATTGCTAAAAATTGAATAAAGGGAGAGATGGAGGAAACTGGATATTGCATAGTGACTGTAGAGGAACCGAGGAAGATGGGAATGGAAATAAGTATTGGCAAAAAAGAAAGAGTCTCAGGGACAAATGTTTTGGGCAGAATGAATCCAGAGAGTAAACAGAGGGATGTAGAAAAAAGATAGAGTAGTCATTTGAGGGATGAAGGGAGAGAGAGACTAGAGAGGGACAGAGGGAGGGAAGGAGAAGAGAGAGAAGGAGACAGTGTGACAGATGTAGCAGAGCGAGAAGTAAAAGGTTCCTCTAATACGAGGCTGAATAGACCTGAGCACACAGCCCTGAAGGACATGCTGAGTTAGAGGAGAGAAAGAGAGGGTGATGATCCTCCCACAGTCCCTCATTTCTCTGTTCCTATTGTGACTGATTCAATCTGTATCGCCTCATCTGCATTCGCTCCTGATGGAACCACAGACCACAAAAGGGTTGTTGTGGTAGTTGCGTGTCCTCCTCTCCTTCCTTCCATCCATCCCTCCTTCCCCTCCTCTCCCTTTCCCACTGCACTACCTCGTCTCCGCCCCTTCCATAACAGGGCTTGGTTGGCCTGGTGCCCAGCTGGCTGGCTGTCTGGCTGAGACAAATGGCCCAGTCTGGCTGGGACTGGGGATGGAGGGAAGGATGGAGGGGGAGGGGTCTTAGGGAGTGGAGAAGCGTGCTGGAGCATTGATTTGCAATTCCAATGATCCCTGCTTACAGTGAATTACACGCGGCCGCACTCAGGCTTAAGTGTGCATAAATAAGCACCCTGACTCTCAAGATAATGGATCCGCCGCCTAACAAAGTTACCAAACCTCTCTCTGCTCCCACAAAACATCAACATCAAAACAATAATGAAAGTGTGGCGTATTAAGATTGGAGGAGAAGTTCCATATGCAGAGCTGATGTTTTGACACACTTGAGTTGAAAATACACAGTGAGGTACAGGACTTAACACTTTGTTCTAGTGATGACCTTGGGGAAATAAAAACCTGTTGATGCAGAATTGCAGATTGTTTTGTATTTTCTTTTTCTACGGAATTTTTATTTTCTCATTTGAGTGTATCACTTTATTTTTCATTTGTATACTTTATCCTCCGTTTACCAGCACCTCACCTTAGGGTGTGCATTCTTTCTTTATGTCTTTCACAAGTGATAGTAGAGTAAGCACTGTCAGACCAAGCACACATAGCTGGGATCCTGAGTGGCGCAGCAGTCTAAGGCACTGCATCGCAGTGCTAAAGGTGTCACTATAGACCTGGGTTTAATCCCGGGCTGTATCACAACCGGCCGTGATCGGGAGTCCCATAGGGCGGCACACAATTGGCCCGGCATCATCCGGGTTAGGAGAGGGTTTGGCCGGGGTAGGTCATCTTTGTAAATAAGAATTTGTTCGTAACTGACTTGCCTAGTTAAAATAAAACAGAATAAAACATAGCTACAGTGGAGCAAGAGGCAGAGATTTGAGCAGGAGAGGCATGTTTAACACAATGAGACACAGAGAAACACACAGTCTTGTACAGCTAACCTTGTGGGGACACACAATTCAGTCCCATTCAAAATCCTATTTTCCCTGACCCCTAACCTGTACTCTTCCCCTAACCTAACCCATTATGCAATTCTAACACTAATTATAACCCTAACACTAATTATAATCTTAAAACTAATTCTAACCCGAACACTAATTCTAACCCGCACCCTAATTCTAACCCCGAACACTAATTCTAACTTTACCCCTAAACCATCTATAAATAGCATTTTACTTCGTGGGGACTAACAAAATGTCCCCAGTTAGTACATTTCTTGTTTGTTTACTATTCTTGTTCCCACAGGAATAGTTAAACCAGTCCACACAACAACACACACACAACCACACACACACACACAAACAGCACTTTATCAGTCTGGATGATGCCAGCCGAGCAGCGGAGGAGAGAAAAGGAGAAGAGGAGAGAGAGAGAGAGAGAGCGGGGGGTTTACCTGGTGCCGTGGTAATTGCTTTGGCAACACTGCCACTGCAATCACAACAACAAGCTACCTTTGGATCTTCATTTGTAAAACACAGAAAGGAGCAATATGAAGAGAGGGACGAGGGTGTGAGGAAGAGGTGGAGAATAAGAGGAGGGGGAGAGAGGGGACAGAAACAGAGGGACGAGGGGGTGAGGAAGAGGTGGAGAATAAGAGGAGGGGGAGAGAGGGGACAGAAACAGAGGGACGAGGGGGTGAGGAAGAGGTGGAGAATAGGAGGAGGGGGAGAGAGGGGACAGAAACAGAGGGACGGGGGGTGAGGAAGAGGTGGAGAACAAGAGGAGGGGGAGAGAAGGGACATAAACAGAGGGATGAGGGGGTGAGGTAGACGTAGAGAATAAGAGGAGAGGGAGAGAGAGGGGACAGAAACAGAGGGACGTGGGGGTGAGGTAGACGTAGAGAATAAGAGGAGGGGGAGAGAGGGGATAGAAACAGAGGGACGAGGGGGTGAGGAAGACGTAGAGAATAAGAGGAGGGGGAGAGAGGGGACAAAAACAGAGGGATGAGGGGGTGAGGTAGACGTAGAGAATAAGAGGAGGGGGAGAGAGGGGACAGAAACAGAGAGGGACGAGGGGGTGAGGTAGAGATGGAGAATAAGAGGAAGGGGAGAGAGGGGATAGAAACAGAGGGACGAGGGGGTGAGGTAGAGGTGGAGAATAAGAGGAGGGGGAGAGAGAGGGGACGGAAACAGAGAGGGACAAGGGGGTGAGGTAGAGGTGGAGAATAAGAAGAGGGAGAGAGAGGTGACAGATACAGAATGGGACGAGGGGGTGAGGTAAATGTGGAGAATAAGAGGAGGAGGAGAGAGGGACGAGGGGGTGAGGTAGAGGTGGAGAATAAGAGATGAAGAGAGAGGGGGACAGAAACAGAGAGGGGTGCGTGGGTGAGGTAGAGGTAGAGAATAAGTAAGTGGGGGAGAGAGGGGACAGAAACACAGAGATGGTGTGTGAGGTAGAGGTGGAGAATAAGAGGAAGGGTGAAGAGGCGGGATAGAAACAGAGAGGGACGAGGGGGTGAGGTAAAGGTGGAGACTAAGAGGAGGGGGAGAGAGGGTACAGAAGAGAGGGACGAGGGGGTGAGGTAGAGGTGGAGAATAAGAGGAGGAGAAAGAGGGGACAGAAACAGAGAGGGATGCGTGGGTAATGTAGAGGTGGAGAATAAGTAAGTGGGGGAGAGAGGGGACAGAAACACAGAGATGGTGTGTGAGGTAGAGGTGGAGAATAAGAGGAAGGGGAAAGAGGTGGGATAGAAACAGAGAGGGACGAGGGGGTGAGGTAAAGGTGGAGAATAAGAGGAGGGGGAGAGAGGGACGAGGGGGTGAGGTAGAGGTGGAGAATATGAGGGTTGAGAGAGGGACGAGGGGGTGAGGTAGAGGTGGAGAATAAGAGGAGGAGGAGAGATGGTACAGAAACAGAGAGGGACGAGGGGGTGAGGTAGAGGTGGAGAATAAGAGGAGGGGGAGAGAGGGGACAGAAACAGAGGGACTAGGGGGTAAGGTAGACGTAGAGAATAAGAGGAGGGGGAGAGAGGGGACAAAAACAGAGGGGGGAGGGGTGAGGTAGACGTAGAGAATCAGAGGAGGGGGAGAGAGGGGACAAAAACAGAGGGGGGAGGGGTGAGGTAGACGTAGAGAATAATAGGAGGAGGAGAGAGAGGGGACAGAAACAGAGGGATGAGGGGGTGAGGTAGAGGTGGAGAATAAGAGGAGGGGAAGAGAGGGGACAGAAACAGAGAGGGACGAGGGGGTGAGGTAGACGTAGAGAATAAGAGGAGGGGGAGAGGGGACAGAAACAGAGAGGAATTAGATGGTGGGGTAGAGGTGGAGAAAAAGAGGAGGAGGAGAGAGAGGGGACAGAAGAGATGATGAGGGGGTGAGGTAGTGGTGGAAAATAAGAGGAGGGGGAGAGAGGGATGAGGGGTGAGGTAGAGGTATAGAATAAGAGGAGGGGGAGAGAGGGGACAGAAACAAGAGGGACGGGGTTGAGGTTGAGGAGGACAATAAGAGGAGGGGGAGAGAGAGGGGGCAGAAGAGAGGGATGAGGGGTGAGGTAGTGGTGGAAAATAAGAGGAGGAGAGAGAGGGGACAGAAGAGAGGGATGAGGAGGTGTGGTAGAGGTAGAGAATAAGAGGAGGGGGAGAGAGAGGACAGAAACAGAGAGGATTGAGGGGTGAGGAAGAGGTGGAGAATCAGAGGAGGGGGAGAGAGGGGACAGAAACAGAGAGGGACGAGGGGGTGAGGTAGAGGTAGAGAATAAGAGGAGGGGGAGAGAGAGGACAGAAACAGAGAGGATTGAGGGGGTGAGGAAGAGGTGGAGAATCAGAGGAGGGGGAGAGAGGGGACAGATACAGAGAGGGACGAGGGGGTGAGGTAGAGAATAAGAGGAGGGTGAGAGAGGGGACAGAAACAGAGAGGGACGAGTGGGTGAGGTAGAGGTGGAAAATAAGAGGAGGAGAGAGAGGGGACAGAAGAGAGGGATGAGGAGGTGTGGTAATGGTGGACAATAAGAGGAGGGGGAGAGAACGGGGACAGAAACAGAGAGGGACGAGGGGGTGAGGTAGAGGTGGAGAATAAGAGGAGGGGGAGAGAAAGGGGACAGAAACAGAGAGGGACGAGTGGGTGAGGTAGAGGTGGAAAATAAGAGGAGGGGGAGAGAGGGGACAGAAACAGAGAGGGACGAGGGGGTGAGGTAGAGGTGGAGAATAAGAGGAGGGGGAGAGAGGTGACAGAAACAGAGAGGGACGAGGGGGTGAGGTAGAGGTGGAGAATAAGAGGAGGGGGAGAGAGGTGACAGATACAGAATGGGACGAGGGGGTGAGGTAGAGGTGGAGAATAAGAGGAGGAGGAGAGAGGGTACAGAAGAGAGGGACGAGGGGGTGAGGTAGAGGTGGAGAATAAGAGGAGGGGGAGAAAGAGGGGACAGAAACAGAGAGGGATAAGTGGGTAAGGTGGACGTGGAGAATAAGTAAGTGGGGGAGAGAGAGGTGACAGAAACACAGAGATGGTGTGTGAGGTAGAGGTGGAGAATAAGAGGAAGGGGAAAGAGGTGGGATAGAAACAGAGAGGGACGAGGGGGTGAGGTAAAGGTGGAGAGAGGGACGAGGGGGTGAGGTAGAGGTGGAGAATAAGAGATGAAGAGAGAGGGGACAGAAACAGAGAGGGATGCGTGGGTAAGGTAGACGTGGAGAATAACAGGGGGAGAGAGGGTACAGAAAAGAGGGACGAGGGGGTGAGGATGAGGTGGAGAATAAGAGGAGGGGGAGAGAGGTGACAGAAACAGAGAGGGACGAGGGCGTGAGGTAGAAGTGGAGAATAAGAGGAGGAGGAGAGAGGGTACAGAAGAGAGGGACGAGGGGGTGAGGTAGAGGTGGAGAATAAGAGGAGGGGGAGAGAGGTGACAGATACAGAAAGGGACGAGGGGGTGAGGTAGAGGTGGAGAATAAGAGGAGGAGGAGAGAGGGTACAGAAGAGAGGGATGAGGGGGTGAGGTAGAGGTGGAGAATAAGAGGAGGGGGAGAGAGGTGGAGAATAAGAGGAGGGGGAGAGAAGTGACAGAAACAGAGAGGGACGAGGGGGTGAGGTAGAGGTGGAGAATAAGAGGAGGAGGAGAGAGGGTACAGAAGAGATGGACGAGGGGGTGAGGTAGAGGTGGAGAATAAGAGGGGGAGAGAGAGGGGACAGAAACAGAGAGGGATGCGTGGGTAAGGTAGACGTGGAGAATAACAGGGGGAGAGAGGGTACAGAAACAGAGAGGGACGAGGGCGTGAGGTAGAAGTGGAGAATAAGAGGAGGAGGAGAGAGGGTACAGAATAGAGGGACGAGGGGGTGAGGTAGAGGTGGAGAATAAGAGGAGGGGGAGAGAGGTGACAGATACAGAAAGGGACGAGGGGGTGAGGTAGAAGTGGAGAATAAGAGGAGGAGGAGAGAGGGTACAGAAGAGAGGGATGAGGGGGTGAGGTAGAGGTGGAGAATAAGAGGAGGGGGAGAGAGGTGGAGAATAAGAGGAGGGGGAGAGAAGTGACAGAAACAGAGAGGGACGAGGGCGTGAGGTAGAAGTGGAGAATAAGAGGAGGAGGAGAGAGGGTACAGAAGAGAGGGATGAGGGGTGAGGTAGAGGTGGAGAATAAGAGGAGGGGGAGAGAGGTGGAGAATAAGAGGAGGGGGAGAGAAGTGACAGAAACAGAGAGGGACGAGGGGGTGAGGTAGAGGTGGAGAATAAGAGGAGGAGGAGAGAGGGTACAGAAGAGATGGACGAGGGGGTGAGGTAGAGGTGGAGAATAAGAGGGGGAGAGAGAGGGGACAGAAACAGAGAGGGACGAGGGTGTGAGGTAGAGGTGGAGAATAAGAGGAGGAGGAGAGAGGGTACAGAAGAGAGGGACGAGGGGGTGAGGTAGAGGTGGAGAATAAGAGGAGGGGGAGAGAGAGGGGACAGAAACAGAGAGGGACGAGGGGGTGAGGTAGAGGTGGAGAATAAGAGGAGGGAGAGAGAGGTGACAGATACAGAATGGGATGAGGGGGTGAGGTAGAGGTGGAGAATAAGAGGAGGAGGAGAGAGGGTACAGAAGAGAGGGACGAGGGTGTGAGGTAGAGGTGGAGAATAAGAGGAGGGGGAGAGAGGGGACAGAAACAGAGAGGGATGCGTGGGTGAGGTGGACGTGGAGAATAACAGGGGGAGAGAGGGTACAAAAACAGAGAGGGACGAGGGGGTGAGGTAGAGGTGGAGAATAAGAGGAGGAGGAGAGAGGGTACAGAAGAGAGGGACGAGGGGGTGAGGTAGAGGTGGAGAATAAGAGGAGGAGAGAGGGACGAGGGGGTGAGGTAGAGGTGGAGAATAAGAGGAGGAGAGAGGGACGAGGGGGTGAGGTAGAGGTGGAGAATAAGAGATGAAGAGAGAGGGGACAGAAACAGAGAGGGGTGCGTGGGTGAGGTAGACGTGGAGAATAACAGGGGGAGAGAGGGTACAGAAACAGAGAGGGACGAGGGGGTTAGGTAGAGGTAGAGAATAAGAGGAGGAGGAGAGAGTGTACAGAACCTTAGAGGGACGAGGGGGTGAGGTAGAGGTGGAGAATAAGAGGAGGGGGAGAGAGAGCGAGCAGAAACTGAAAGCGATTAGGAGGTGAGGTAGAGGTGGAGAATAAGAGGAGTGGGAGAGACAGGGGACAGAAACAGAGAGAAAGTTGAAAAACAAGACAGGAAAACGATACGGGTGAGGGAAGGTGGAAAAGACACCAGGAAGATGGATGAGTGAACCTAAATGACGACATTAGGTAATTAATTAACAGTGTGTGATGTGACGCGTGTGTGTGTGTTAACAACAGATAGTGTCTTTGTTTCTGGTGATAATCATCCTCTCCTTGTCATGATGTCAGAGACCAGCAACACTAATCACTTACAACACTAACTAATGGAAAAATACAGAGAGGAAGCAGGATTGGTAAACCTACAGCCTGATATCCTAGTACGCTAAACGATTAACAAAGATCTATTACATGGAAGTGTAGTATGTCTCCATGCTGATGTTTGGGGTTAACTTAATACCGTAACCTTGACACAGCTATTAAACAACCTGTGAGATTTGTTGAACGACCTCCTAGCAAATCATTGACATCAATAAATCCATTTAGTGCTGCAGACTCATTATATCAATCAGCCAACTGTACCTTAATGTCTCAAAGACAATAGATGGGGTCAGAGGAGGGAGATCTATTCTCAGTTTACAGGGACAATTTACTTAGATCTTCATGTAGGTCATTCAAGATCGACATCGTTCTCTAAACAAAAACACATCTCACTCTTGGATTAAATAGGGAAAATTTAATTTTAAAAGTCCTAAACAGAAATGTAAACACTAAATCTTTGATTCCCAGAGTGTTCAGACTGCTTTTCTATCTGGAGGCTCACAGGAGCTCTCCAAACCAAGACTCTCTGAAGTGAGTTGGTTCAGAACACACCTACCACAGGGGAACAACATCAAGTAAATGACTGAATAATTGAATGGCCAAATGAAACTGCCTGTGCTTTGGAGCGGATCGATGGCCACCACTCGCCGTTTGGTATTCACAGACGCTCCGCTACCCTCCCCTCTCCTCCCCCGTCGAGACTGGGACCATTCTCAACCTGATGGAGCGGGTTGGTGGGAACCGGCTGTAATCCACGACACACAGTCACGCCCCCTGTTGTTGCGTCACTTTGCTGTTCCTTCACCATTCCTTACTATCTCAACCTCCCCGTCCCCCTCCCACTCCTTCTACCTCTCACGCCTCCTCCTCCTCCCTCTCCTCCACCTCCACCTCCTCCCTCCTTCTCCTTCTCCTCCTCCCTCCCACTCCTCCTCCTCCATCCCACTCCTTCTCCTCCTCAGTTCCATTAGCCCCATCTCTGTGACGTTCCGAGACAGTGCTTCCTGGCAGAATGTTAGTTTCTCAGAGTTCCATCTCTGCAAGGCTTATGGTAGGAATGGCTGGACGGCTGATGAGGATGAACAGTGAGGCCAAACCTCTGAAAGGAACTATCAGGTGAGATTCTAAAGGAAAGAGTATAGGAGGAGTGGAGAATGACAGTGAGTTTACCTTTTCCCTTTACTGTGAGTGTAACGGCTGTCAGTCTTCATAACTATTCTCATATATCTACTAGAGGCATCTGTATGCCTGGGTCCCCTGCATAACAAGTGGAATCAGTACTGTATGTCCCCAACCTAATGCTAGGCTATCACTATATTTATCTCACTCTCTAGCTGTGTTTGAATACCCATACTAACATACTGCATACTTAATGAGCATATACTTTATACTATTAGTTCATTTTAGTATACTTTAAACGAACGGTATCTTTTCAGTTGAGCGTACTAGAGCTACACCTGTCTACCGGAAGTTGATGCTGTAGCTATGCAACCCCTTGCTAGCTTGTTAGCATAACAAAAGACTAGCTAAACATTTTATGATTTCGAGTGTATTCGTAAATCCAGAGTGTTGTCAGATTGTCAATTTTTAAGTTCAGAGCATTTCGCTCACGAGCGTTCAGAGCGCACGCTGGACGGTCTGGCCGAGGAGTAGGGTTGATCCAAGCGTTCAACGCAATGGCAGTCAAGCACCCAAGCTAACTGGCTAACGTTGGCTAGCTACTTTCAGATACAAATGAGAGAACACCTCACTCTGACCATTTTACTCCCCCTAGCAGAGCTGGTTAGGCTTTGTTCATGTTATCCAGAGCGTTGGTGACGGTAACTGTGCTGCTGGCCATATTCAATGACTTTTGAGCGTTGGTAAATTCATGAGTTATTCTGCTGGAGAGTGGCTCTAAAAATTTGAGTAGATAGCCATTGAATCGCATGACTATACCACTTAGCTAAGAAATGATCAAGTCAATAAACATAGGATAGTTAGTTAGATAGTTAATATACTGCTTGGAAAGTTTGATGTATTAGTAGACAACTAACGTTAGGTAACTAGCTAACATACCGGTACATACTGCGCTATCATAAGGATAGCGCAGCTAACAAATTGTCAGCCAACATAACATGTAATGTAACTTATTTGAAAAGGCATTACTTTATTACGTTTCTCAACATTTGTCATAATTAGTTAAAGCAATGAATTTGTATCCACTCTCATCGGACTTCGGCTGCATATTTTCCTCAAATCTGAAAAGTTATGAAGCCACACCCATTTTCTGAAGAATTGAATTATAGGCCCTAAAAGCACTGAAATAGTGTACACTGCATGTATACTTGGTATTTTGGTGATTATTGGTACGTCATCCGGGAACTTTTGGCATACGAACTATATCCATTCTATGACCAAAAAGCATACTATATACTCGATTCACGTCACAAATAGTATGGTTAGTGTGGTTGGTATGAGTATTCGAACACAGCTTCTGTTTTCTATTTGTCTATAGTCCACACATCACCATGATCATCAGTGTGTGTGTGTAGCCTAGCAGTATGTCTCTGGTTCAGTGTGTAAGGGTGGTAGTGAGCATGTGTCATGTGTAGTCATGGATAGGCTTACCAGTGAGAGTGACCTTGTTTCCATGTACAACCCTTATATGGTCGATATTCGGGCCCCCGCGGAAATCTAATTAGCATAATAAAACCATCTCTGTAACAATCAGTTTAAGCTAAAGATATCTGTTTTATTGCATTGAATGCTTCCCAATCCACTACATCCGCCTATGTCGCACTTCCGCATCTGCGATGAAAGCTGACAGACCTAGAGCGGTGTTTGTCAGACCATGAAACACCCTGAAAATCGGTCTTCTCACAAAATCATCTGTAGAGTCCGGTTTAGCCTACAAACTATTATGACCCCTCTATGGAAAGACGAGACTTTCACGAGCATGTACATGTTGGTTGTTTTGCTCGAGGACACTCACAGTCTTCAGAAGACCCGCCTGAAGGTCCCGGTACAAGTTGGAAGAATTTTTGGAAGTACAGTATACAGTATATGGAGACCGGTTAATACCGAAAATATGTGGTTACATATGTGTAAAAACATAAATTAAAATAACTGTTTCCTTATCTTTCACATATTTCTCAGATATAGGAGAGACACTTCAGAACAAGCTTTCTTTTTATGTGTTTTGGGGACTATCTGTTGTTCAATGTAGTGAATCTGTTATTCAATGCATTTGTATGGGCTAATAGCAATGAGACCAAAAATATTTTTTATATAATAATTGTTTCATATATTTTTTTATACTTCAAGGGGTCTTAAAATCCTAAATGAAATAGCTAAAATTATCCTTGGTATTACCTTCTTAAAACAATTCCATATAGCTTAGTAGACCCCCCACCCCCGGCTTATGCAGGGCTTAGACTCTGATGGGTTAAGGTTCCTTGAACTCTTGCCAAATAAAGAATCTTTGAGTTAAGTGTGGGGTTCTTGACCTGGCATCTATGGTTTTTCAGAATTCTAAAAGGTTCTTCAAATGTACTGAAGCCTGCAGATGTGTCCTAATCATAGCACACAGCAAATTGGCCAGTATTAAAACTAGTGTTGATTTTTCAGTGTAACATTTTTAGTGTTGATTCAAGCAAGGGCGTCAAACTCATTCCATGGAGGGCCTAGTGTCTGCAGGTTTTTAGTTTTTCCTTTCAGTTAAGACCTAGACAACCAGGTGAGGGGAGTTCCTTACTAATTAGTGACCTTAATTCATCAATCAAGTACAAGGGAGAGAAAACCTTCCTTCTCGGCCCTCCATTGGAATGAGTTTGACACCTGTGGTGTGAAGGAACCCCAGTATTGGTGTTAATAACCAGAGTTGAACCAAAACCATGTCCATTATTAATATATTTCTCAACATGCTGTATTGCAGGTAGATTTTTTGATTTGTTTGTTTCCATATCTAGAATGTACACTACTGTTCAAATGTTTGAGGTCACTTATAAATGTCCTTGTTTTTTAACCTGTTGAGGATGGGGGCGCTGTTGTGACTATTTATGCTAATCGTGTAATTTTTGAAACGGCTTCCCACAAAATCCTTGATCGTACAATATGCATATTATTATTATTATTGGATAGAAAACAGTCTATAGTTTCTATAGGAGTTGAAATTTTGTCTCTAAGTGGAACAGAGCCCATTCTACAGCAATTTCCCTGACATGGAGTCAGATTTCAGAAATTTTGGCCCCTGATCTGGAGTCAGTTAAAAGGGCACTGTTATTGCTATGAGTATACGGACACTGCTTACGTCTTCCCCTGGATGCCTTTACGTGATGAGGATTTGAATGGGGTCGATTGCGCGTTCACAGGCACTATAAATTAAAAAACCCTGTAGCTAGCAAGTCTTTTCTTGGTGCGTAACGCGCGTGGAGGACACCGACCCGCTCCTGTTCCAAGCATTAGTGTTGGGAGTAATCTTTCTCCGGTCATGTTAAGACTCGTTATAGGAGTTAAAAACATCATAAGGTAGTTAATTTAAAGTGTTTTATAGCAATTTATATCCGTTTAGTGCGATTTTGGGACATTTATTTCTGAAACGCTCTGAATTGCTGGGCAAGCTTCCAGTTCATCCCGAACGCAGTTGGCATTTCCACATGGCAAGAGGACAGCTTTCCACCAAAAGACGATTGGACCCAAGAAAGGATCCTTTGCCCAAGATACTGATGGAAGAACAGCTCAAAGTAGGACATTTTTATTATGATAAATCGTGTTTCTGTCGAAAAATATTAGTGGCTTAGGACGCCATGTTTTTTGACGTAGCTTCGCTTGGCGCAAACTGTATTGAAAAGTAAGGATAATTTAAAAAATGTAATTCCGCGATTGTATTAAGAATCAAATTGTCTATCAATCCCTGTCCACCCTATATTTTTTAGTCACGTTTATGAGTATTTATGTATAAGAGTAGATCACTGTCTAAGTGGCGCACGGACATTTTCTAACCAGCTGGTCTACATTTCACATTGTCTAACCATGATTTTGGTGGCTAAATATAAACATTTTCGATCAAACTCTATATGGATTGTGTAATATGATGTTACAGGAGTGTCATCTGAAGAATTCTGAGAAGGTTAGTGAAAAAATTAATATATTTTGGCGATGTTGACTTTTATCGCTCACTTTGGCTAGAATCAATGCTGGGCTGCTATGTGCTATGTGCTATGCTAATATAACGATTTATTGTGTTTTCGCTGTAAGACTCTTAGAAAATCTGAAATATTGTCTGTATTCACAGGATCTGTGTCTTTCGATTAGTGTATGCTGTGTATTTTTACGAAATGTTTGATGATTAGTAAGTAGGTAAACACGTTGCTCAATGTAGTTCTTCTAGTCCATTTGTGACGGTGGGTGCAATTGTAACCTATGCCATCTACCTGAAATATGCACTTTTTTCTAACAAAACCTATCCCATACCATAAATATGTTATCAGACTGTCATCTGATGAGTTTTTTTCTTGGTTAGGGGCTATAAATATCTTAGTTTAGCCGAATTGGTGATAGCTACTGGTGTTGGTGGACAAATAAAAGATGGTGGATTATGCTAATGTGTTTTTAGGTAATAGATGTACATCTTTACATATTGTGTCTTCCCTGTAAAACATTTTAAAAATCGGACATGTTGGCTGGATTCACAAGATCTGTGTCTTTCATTAGCTGTATTGGACTTTAATGTGTGAAAGTTAAATATTTTAAAAAAATATTTTTTTTGAATTTCGCGGCACTGGTTTTTCAGTGGGGGTGGGGGGGGAGTGCCGCTAGCGGCACTCTCATCCTAGACAGGTTAAAGGAAAGCTAATTTTTTGTCCATTAAAATAACATCAAATTTATCAGAAATATAGTGTAGACATTGTTAATGTTGTAAATGACTATTGTAGCTGGAAACGACAGATTTTTTATGCAATATCTGCATAGATGTACAAAGGCCCATTATGTCTCTCTTGATGTAGTGTTGTACTAAGAATATGCATATCCTTGCTTCGAAGCTACAGGCAGTTAGATTTTGATATGTCATTCTAGGTGAAAATCGAAGAAAAGAGCCTTAACTTCTGTAGGGTAGGGGGCAGCATTCGGAATTTTGGATGAAAAGCATGCCCAAATTAAACTGCCAGCTACTTATCCCAGAAGATAAGATATGCATAGTATTAGTAGATTTGGATGGAAAACACTCTTTAGTTTCTAAAACTGTTTGAATCATGTCTGTGAGTATAACAGAACTTATTTAGCAGGCGAAACCCCGAGGACAAACCATTCAAATTTTTTAAGTTTTTGAGGTCACTCTCTTTTCAATGAATTTTCATTGGGAATCCAGATTTCTAAGGGAACTTATTGCAGTTCCTACCGCTTCCACTGGATGTCAACAGAAATTGGTTAAGGTTATTCCTTTGTGTAATGAAGAAGTACAGCCATCTTGAACGAGGGTCACTCGAAGTGTCCTGTTTGTTAGAGGCGCATGACCAGAAATCTAGCTACAGTTTGTTTTAATCTTGTATTGAACACAGATCATCCCGTCTTCAATTTTATCGATTATTTACGCAAAAAAATACCTAAAGTTGTATTACAAAAGTAGTTTGAAATGTTTTGGCAAAGTTTACAGGTAACCTTTGAGATATTTTGTAGTCACGTTTCACAAGTTGGAACCTGTGTTTTTCTGGATCAAACGCGCCAAATAAATGAACATTTTGGATATATATCGACGGAATTAATCGAACAAAAGGACCATTTGTGATGTTTATGGGAAATATTGGAGTGCCAACAACAGAAGCTCGTCAAAGGTAAGGCATGAATTATATTTTTATTTCTGCGTTTTGTGTCGTGCCTGCAGGTTTGAAATATGCTTCTCTCTCTTTGTTTACTATGGTGCTCTCCTCAGATAATAGCCTCGTTTGCTTTCGCCGAAAAGTCTATTTGAATTCTGACATGTTGTCTGGATTCACAACCAGTGTAGCTTTAATTTGGTATCTTTCATGTGTGATTTAACCTTCTAGCCCAGGGGTTCCGCTAGCAGAACACGCACAACATTCAGCTGAAATCAAAGGTTAGTGATTGATTTTATCTCTATTTCTGCTTTTTATGACTCCTCTCTTTGGCTGGAAAAATGGCTGTCTTTTTCAGTGATTTGGCTCTGACCTAACATAATCATTTGGTGTGCTTTCGTCGTAAAACCTTTTTGAAATCGGACACTGTGGCTGGATTTACAACAAGTGTATATTTAAAATGGTGTAAAATACTTGTATGTTTGAGGAATTTAAATTTCTGTTGTTTTGAATTTGGCACGCTGCAGTTTCACTGGCTGCGTCCCACATACCCTAGAGAAGTTAAAAGGTTAATGAAGCTGCCAGTTGAGGACTTTCTGGGATACGTCATCGCAGCGGAGAACATTCAGTTGGATCCTGGCCTCAACCCACATCCAGAGTGCAGCTGAAACATTTTATGGGATTTGCAATATTTCTACCGTCGCTTCATTCGGGATTACAGCACCCTGGCTTCCCCCCTCTCTGCTCTCACCTCTCCCAAGGTGACGATCATGTGGTCCCCAGCTGCTGACCGGGCGATTTCGGATCTGAAGCATCGATTCACCACAGCCCCCATTCTCATCCATCCGGACACTTCCCGTCAGTTTGTGGTAGAGGTCAACACTTCCAACGTTGGAGTGGGGGCCGTCCTGTCCCAGCGGTCTGCCCGGGACCAAAAGCTGCATCCCTGTGCCTTCCTGTCCCATCGTCTCAATCCCGCGGAGAGGAACTATGACGTAGGAAATTGGGAACTTCTGGAGGTCAAGATGGCATTGGAGGAGTGGAGGCACTGGCTTGAACAGGGGGAACATCCATTCTTGGTGTGGACCGACCATAAGAACTTATAATATCTCCGCACCGCCTAGTGCCTCAACTCAAGGCAGACCCGTTGGGCTCTGTTATTCACACAATTTAATTTTACCATCGCCTACCGCACAGGGTCCAAGAACGTGAAGCCTGCTGCTCTCTCTCGCCTGTACAGTTCCACTGCCACACCATCTGACTCTGAGACCATCCTCCCTACCTCCTGTCTAGCAGCTACACTAGTCTGGGGTGTTGAGGGTCTGGTCTTCAAGGCGCAACGTTCCCAGCCGTACACCGGTGGGGGGCCCGGCTATCCGGATGTTTGTTTCAGATTCCGCTCGGTTCTCGGTCCCTGAGTGGGCTCATTCCTCTAAGCTAACCTGCTATCCCGCCCTCCCGCCGAACCCTGGCCTTCCTACGACAACGCTTTTGGTGACCCATTATGGTATCTGACGTCTCCGCATTCATCGCCTTATGCACGGTGTGTGCTCAGAATAAGACACCGCGGCAAGCTCCGGCTGGTCTTTTTCAACCCCTCCCTGTTCCTCATCACCCCTGGTTCATATATCCCTGGACTTTTTCACTGGTCTCCATCCGTCTGATGGCAACACCACCATCCTTACAATGGTGGTTTTCTAAAGGCGCCCATTTCCTCCCCCTCCCCAAGTTACTTTCAGCCAAGGAGACGGCCCAGCTCTTGGTGCAGTATGTCTTCCAAATCCATAGACTTCCTGTCGACATAGTCTCCGATCATGGTCCTCAGTTCTCGTCCTGATTCTGGAAGGCGTTCTGCACCCTCATTGGGTCGTCGGCCAGCCTGTCCTCTGGGTTTCATCCTCAATCCAACGGCCAGTCAGAGAGGGCCAATCAGGACCTGGAGACGACTCTTCAGTGCCTTGTCTCGGCCAACCCCACCACCTGGAGCCAGCAACTCGTGTGGGTGGAGTACGCTCGGAACACCCTTCCCTGCTCGGCGGGATATCAGCCCGCGCTCTTCCCTGAGCAAGAGGTCAACATACCCTCGGCCCAGATGTTCCACCGCTGTCGTTGTGCCTCGAAGAGAGCTCTGTCCGTTATTCTCAAGACCACCGCCAGGTATCGTCAACAAGCAGACAGCTACCGGACTCCAGCTCCCCGCTATCGTCCCCAGAGGGCATGTCTGTCTACGTAGGACATGCCCCTCCAGGTGGAATCTCGTAAACCTTCCTCCCATTTCATTTGGTCAATTCCCCATCTCTAAAGTCCGCAGCCCCTGTGCTGTTTGTCTTCGTTTGCCCCGTACCCTTCATATACATCCTACTTTCATGTGTCTAGGATTGAACCTTTGTCTAACAGCCTTTTGTCTTCTGTTTCCAGGGCCAACTCCCCTCCCCATCTTATCGACGGCTATCCAGTGTACACGGTGAGACGCCTCCTGAGTGTTCGAACTTGGGGCAGGGGTTTCCAGTACCTTATTGACTGGGAGGGCTATGGCTCGGAGGAGAGGTGCTGGGTCACGCCTTGATCTGTTTCTCCTGTCTTGTGCTTGTCTCCACTCCCCACCAGGTGTCTCCCACTTGTCACCGTTATCCCCTGTGTATTTATACCAGTGTTTTCTGTTTGTCTGTTGCCAGTTTGTCTTGTCCCGCCAAGTCTTACCAGCATGTTTTCTCGTTTTCGAGTCTTTCTAGTTGCTGTTTTCTAGTCTTCCCAGTTCTAGCCATTCTGCCTGCCCTGACCCTGAGCCTGCCTGCCGTTCTGTACCTCATTGACTCTGCCCTGGACTACTGACCTCTGGCTGCCCACGACCTGCCCCCTTGTATAATAAATATTATGAGAACTGTACTATCCTCCTCCTGTGTCTGCATCTGGGTCATATTCTGAGTCGTGATACCTAGCAGTCATTCTGAATCCAGGTTGCGGCTGAATAACAATTCAAAATGTTGGATAGCCCCACTCTGGATGGATTCCAATATGAATTACACATCACTTTGCAAGGCAGCATAATATGACCTGATGGACCCAAAACTCTGAGATTCAGGCCACTGTATTTGGGTAAAACTAGGCCCTCAAAAGAAAACCTTATGAAATATGTATCCTATTTCCTTAAATAATAACATTTGAATGACAACATATTCACTTAGGATCTCACTTGGTGAAGGCCACAGGACTGAAATTGAGTGAATGAAACATCAATGTCTATTTCACTAGCAACACAGTCGTGGGTGGTACTGGCCATTAACATTTACTGGAAAGCACTCTGGGAAATATGTAAATAAGGCTTAAAACTGTACAGCAGGGCTATTCAATTCCGGTCCTGGAGGGCCAAAGCATTTCTGGTTTTGGAAGAACCATTTATGGTTCTTCAGAGACCCTAAAACAGTTCCCCCATGGCATCACTCTCAAGAACATTATTTGGTACCAACTTACACCTTTATTTTTAAGAGTGTACTATGTATATCAATAATGGGTGGACCCCTCTCCCTCTCTGTCTCATCGGGATGTAAGCTAGGGGCCCCTATCCCTCTCTGTGGGACAGAAAATAGGCTGGGAGCCCAGGCCCCTGAGTGTCTATGTCCTAATTGCTGTTCTGGCGACCCAGTGAGGAGGGCTAGCCAGCAGGGAGGGGAGGGCTGCTCCTTTCCACACTGATTTATTGGACAATTTCACAGCAGTGTCCGCAGTAATGGGACAGGATAAATGGTTGACCCCTCTCTGACTGAGATAACTCCAGGGGAAGAGGAGAGCATGCCGGCCTGCCTGCCTGCTTGGTCTGTGTGTATGGTGTGTGCGTGTGTGTGGCAACATTCCATCCCTACTCTGTCTATATAACCCCCCACTAATTCACCATCTCCCCTTTCTTTATCCCTCCCTCACTATCCTATTATGACCAATTTGCTCTCTCCCCATGTCATCCTCTCTATCTCCCTCTCTCTATCCCTCTCTGTGTGTGCCTCTCTTTCACTCTCCACAGTCCTCCATCACTCTGTATTTATCTATTTTCTCCCTCCTGTTGGTCCTTTCTTTCTGTCCCCCTTCTCTCTCCCCTGCTGTCCACCATTTTATTCAATCATCCCTCCCTCCTGGTCAGTCCATTGAGTTATATTCAGTGAAAGAAGAGTGCGTTTGTGTGTGTGTGTGTGTGTGTGCTCGCAGGCGTACGTGTGAGTATGTGCATGCGCGGGGTGATCCCAAGCCTTTTATGGGTTGACCTGTATGTGGTCAGGTAGACTGCAGGTTACACTACACATTTCTGTCTGTTCTCTGTCCTATACTCTGCTGTGAACAGGCGGTGTCTGGCGGTGTCTGGCCACCTCTCAATGGGTCCTTCACCCTGTGTGAACAGGCGGTGTCTGGCCACCTCTCAACGCGTCCTTCACTCTGTGTGAACAGGCGATGTCTGGCCACCTCTCAATGGGTCCTTCACTCTGTGTGAACAGGCGATGTCTGGCCACCTCTCAATGGGTCCTTCACTCTGTGAACAGGCGATGTCTGGCCATCTGTCATTGGGTCCTTTACACCTGGTGCAGTGAAGTGCAGGAAAGGAAGGAAACACTTCAACCAATTCAAGTGACATCCACACTGAGACAATGCCTGTTTCTTAACACGCTCTCCCTCTCCCTCTTAACACGCCCTCCCTCTTTTTCTCCCTCTTCCTCTTCTCTCTCCTCCATTCTCTCTCTCTCTCTGTTTTCATTCACCTCTCATTTTCTCGCTCCCTTCTCTCTCCTCTCTCTCTTTTCATCTCCCTCTCTTTTTCTCCCTTTAGCCTCTCTCCCCCTCCCCTTGCCTCTCTCTGTCTTTTAGCCCAGTGGTTAATGGGAATAAAATGGCATCTCCCGTGGTGTGCGTCAGACTAGCGGGCAATGAGTGAGGGGCGGTGGGTAGGGGAGTGCCTGTCTGTGTCTCCACCATGGGACCCCCACGGCAACAGATGACCCATCATTGCAGAGACAGAGCCATTGCAACACATATTATTAGACCAACAGGGACCATCTGACAGAACTATTAGTGCAGGAATGACAGGGTAAGGCCCAGTTCTGAGCTCTTTATCTGTTGTGGCCCCAACATGGATGACTGCCGTGCTGAGTTAAGTGGTTGTCGTGCTGTGGGAACTGGGATGGTTTGGGACTGACTAAACCTACTTGAACTTACTTTACATTCAACAACATTATTGTAAAAAAATATTATTGGCCAAATGATATAACAGCTACTGTATTAAAGTCAGGATATAATGATATGTTTATAGGATGTGACTTTAGAGAGGGGTGGGGGTTCAACAGTGATGATAACTTGTGGTAATGTTTTTTTAAACTCCTCTTCCAGTATCTACCCTTTGACCCTTCTCCCCAGTACCCCCCAGCCCACACTAACATTCAGAACTCAAACTATCAAATTGCATCTGCCAACCTTACAAAGCCACACAAATATCCCACACATCACGTGCCTCTGCATGGGGACCTGCAGACAGTTGCTAATCTACATCACGTGTCTCTGCATGGGGACCTGCAGACAGTTGCTTATCTACATCACGTGTCTCTGCATGGGAACCTGCAGATAGCTGCTAATCTACATCACGTGTCTCTGCATGGGAACCTGCAGATAGCTGCTTATCTACATCCCGTCTCTCTGCATGGAGACCTGCAGATAGCTGCTTATCTACATCCCGTCTCTCTGCATGGAGACCTGCAGATAGCTGCTTATCTACATCACGTGCCTCTGCATGGGGACCAGCAGATAGCTGCTTATCTACATCATGTGTCTCTGCTTGGGGACCAGCAGATAGTTGCTTATCTACATCATGTGTCTCTGCTTGGGGACCAGCAGATAGCTGCTTATCTACATCACATGCCTCTGCATGAGGACCAGCAGATAGCTGCTTATCTACATCACGTGCCTCTGCATGGGGACCAGCAGATAGCTGCTTATCTACATCACGTGTCTCTACATGGGGACATGCAGATAGCTGCTTATCTACATCACGTGTCTCTGCATTGGGACCTGCAGATAGCTGCTTATCTACATCATGTGCCTCTGCATGGGGACATGCAGATAGCTGCTTATCTACATCATGTGTCTCTGCATGGGGACCTGCAGATAGCTGCTTATCTACATCATGTGCCTCTGCATGGGGACCAGCAGATAGCTGCTTATCTACATCACGTGCCTCTGCATGGGGACCAGCAGATAGCTGCTTATCTACATCACGTGTCTCTACATGGGGACATGCAGATAGCTGCTTATCTACATCACGTGTCTCTGCATTGGGACCTGCAGATAGCTGCTTATCTACATCATGTGCCTCTGCATGGGGACATGCAGATAGCTGCTTATCTACATCATGTGTCTCTGCATGGGGACCTGCAGATAGCTGTTTATCTACATCATGTGCCTCTGCATGGGAACCAGCAGATAGTTGCTTATCTACATCATGTGTCTCTGCATGGGGACCAGCAGATAGTTGCTTATCTACATCATGTGTCTCTGCATGGGGACCAGCAGATAGCTGCTTATCTACATCATGTGCCTCTGCATGGGAACCAGCAGATAGTTGCTTATCTACATCACGTGCCGCTGCATGGGAACCAGCAGATAGTTGCTTATCTACATCACGTGCCGCTGCATGGGACCAGCAGATAGCTGCTTATCTACATCACGTGCCGCTGCATGGGAACCAGCAGATAGCTGCTTATCTACATCATGTGTCTCTGCATGGGAACCAGCAGATAGTTGCTTATCTACATCACGTGCCGCTGCATGGGGACCAGCAGATAGTTGCTTATCTACATCACGTGCCTCTGCATGGGGACCAGCAGATAGCTGCTTATCTACATCATGTGCCTCTGCATGGGGACCAGCAGATAGTTGCTTATCTACATCATGTGCCTCTGCATGGGGACCAGCAGATAGTTGCTTATCTACATCACGTGCCGCTGCATGGGGACCAGCAGATAGTTGCTTATCTACATCACGTGCCGCTGCATGGGAACCAGCAGATAGTTGCTTATCTTCTCTGTTGTGTAAGGGGCTGAAGCTTCCTCTCCCAAGGTGACCTGGGAGGATGTACACTCTGGCAAGGATAAACCTCTTCTTCTATCCTTCTCGCTCTCCTTCCCTCCCTCCATCCATCCCTCTCGCCCTCCCTCCAGACAGCCTAAGGGTTGTTAAGGACCTGCTACTGTTCAGCAATCTGCTGAAACTAAAGGGGCTCTTCCCCACCCCACTGCCCCCTTTAACTCTCATACAAGCCTGAGGTCTGACTGCTGCTGCTGGTCATACACACAAACGAGCTGCACACACAAGCTGCACACAAAAGCGCTCAGGCACACATAACACATCATTCAAATGCGGATATACAAGCATGAAATCAAATATCCTGTTCTCCTGAAATCAAATCTGTTAAATGCATGTTGATATAGGTTGGTGTGAATGTGTGTGCTTGCATGCACACGCATATTTTTCTGGTAGTGAATGGCTTTCCCAGGCCCTCCATGTCTTTCATAAGGCTTGGTTTACTCCATAGTGGACTGAAATGAGAGACAGTAGAGGAGACCTGTGGTCAGGTCCCATGATGACATCACACCACTCTCAGATCTAGGCACACACACACACACACACACACACACACACACACACACACACACACACACACACACACACACACACACACACACACACACACACACACACACACACACACACACACACACACACACACACACACACACACACACACACACACAAAACATATGCAGGCAGGCACACACACAACACATACGCAGGCAGGCACACACACAACACATACGCAGGCAGGCACACACACAACACATACGCAGGCACACACACGCACACACGTTTGTTTAAACCTTTACCCCAAACCCAACCCTAACTCCTAAACCTAACCCCTAACCCTAAAGCTAACCTCTATGCCTAAAATAGCCTTTTCCCTTATGGCTTCCAGTGAAATGTCCCCACTTGTCCAAATGTTCCTTGTTTTACTTTCCTTGGGAGGTCCCCACAAGGATAGTAAAACCCCCCAAAACACACACGTGTTCGTATACACACACAAACAGCCATGATGATCCCAAGTTAACATTATGAGGTGTCTGATATTCACAATACCTTAAGTCATACGTGTGTGTGTGTAAGCATGTTCATCTGGAGTGAATCAAGTCCAGCAGTCTTTCTTCGAACCAACTACTACAACATAGCGATGTGAGCTTGAGTGATGTACTTTAGCAGACAGCCTTTTACAGGTCTGGTTTCATTCTATTCACATGCTCTCCTACACAGCGAGCAGGAAGTGCGAGCTTAAACTGCAGAATGGATTTCAGTGTTTTTAGTGTTTTATCTCAGCATGAGTGGAGAGGTGAGGTAATAGGGCTTAACAACCAACATGTCTCTCAGTCTTACCAACACAAAGACCGGACCAAACCAAAGGCCAGCTACCAAATCAATGACAGACTGGACCAAACCAAGGCCAGCAGCCAAATCAATGACAGACCGGACCAAACCAAGGCCAGCAGCCAAATCAATTACAGACCGGACCAAACCAAGGCCAGTTACCAAATCAATGACAGACTGGACCAAACCAAGGCCAGCAGCCAAATCAATGACAGACTGGACCAAACCAAGGCCAGCAGCCAAATCAATTACAGACCGGACCAAACCAAGGCCAGTTACCAAATCAATTACAGACTGGACCAAACCAAGGCCAGCTACCAAATCAATTACAGACTGGACCAAACCAAGGCCAGTTACCAAATCAATTACAGACCAGACCAAACCAAGGCCAGTTACCAAATCAATGACAGACTGGACGAAACCAAGGCCAGCTACCAAATCAATTACAGACTGGACCAAACCAAGGCCAGCTACCAAATCAATGACAGACCGGACCAAACCAAGGCCAGCTACCAAATCAATGACAGACTGGACCAAACCAAGGCCAGCAGCCAAATCAATTATAGACCGGACCAAACCAAGGCCAGTTACCAAATCAATTACAGACTGGACCAAACCAAGGCCAGCTACCAAATCAATGACAGACTGGACCAAACCAAGGCCAGCTACCAAATCAATGACAGACCAGACCAAACCAAGGCCAGTTACCAAATCAATGACAGACTGGACCAAACCAAGGCCAGCTACCAAATCAATTACAGACTGGACCAAACCAAGGCCAGCTACCAAATCAATGACAGACCGGACCAAACCAAGGCCAGCTACCAAATCAATGACAGACTGGACCAAACCAAGGCCAGCAGCCAAATCAATTATAGACCGGACCAAACCAAGGCCAGTTACCAAATCAATTACAGACTGGACCAAACCAAGGCCAGCTACCAAATCAATGATAGACTGGACCAAACCAAGGCCAGCTACCAAATCAATGGCAGACCAGACCAAACCAAGGCCAGTTACCAAATCCATTACAGACTGGACGAAACCAAGGCCAGCTACCAAATCAATTACAGACCAGACCAAACCAAGGCCAGTTACCAAATCCATTACAGACCAGACCAAACCAAGGCAAGTTACCAAAATCAATTACAGACTGGACGAAACCAAGGCCAGCTACCAAATCAATTACAGACTGGACCAAACCAAGGCCAGTTACCAAATCAATGACAGACCGGACCAAACCAAGGCCAGCTACCAAATCAATGACAGACCAGACCAAACCAAGGCCAGCTACCAAATCAATGACAGACCGGACCAAACCAAGGCCAGCAGCCAAATCAATGACAGACCGGACCAAACCAAGGCCAGCTACCAAATCAATTACAGACCAGACCAAACCAAGGCCAGTTACCAAATCAATTGCAGACCAGACCAAACCAAGGCCAGCTACCAAATCAATTACAGACCAGACCAAACCAAGGCCAGTTACCAAATCAATTGCAGACCAGACCAAACCAAGGCCAGTTACCAAATCAATTACAGACTGGACCAAACCAAGGCCAGCTACCAAATCAATGACAGACTGGACCAAACCAAGGCCAGCTACCAAATCAATGACAGACCAGACCAAACCAAGGCCAGTTACCAAATCAATGACAGACTGGACCAAACCAAGGCCAGCTACCAAATCAATTACAGACTGGACCAAACCAAGGCCAGCTACCAAATCAATGACAGACCGGACCAAACCAAGGCCAGCTACCAAATCAATGACAGACTGGACCAAACCAAGGCCAGCAGCCAAATCAATTATAGACCGGACCAAACCAAGGCCAGTTACCAAATCAATTACAGACTGGACCAAACCAAGGCCAGCTACCAAATCAATGATAGACTGGACCAAACCAAGGCCAGCTACCAAATCAATGACAGACCAGACCAAACCAAGGCCAGTTACCAAATCCATTACAGACTGGACGAAACCAAGGCCAGCTACCAAATCAATTACAGACCAGACCAAACCAAGGCCAGTTACCAAATCCATTACAGACCAGACCAAACCAAGGCAAGTTACCAAAATCAATTACAGACTGGACGAAACCAAGGCCAGCTACCAAATCAATTACAGACTGGACCAAACCAAGGCCAGTTACCAAATCAATGACAGACCGGACCAAACCAAGGCCAGCTACCAAATCAATGACAGACCAGACCAAACCAAGGCCAGCTACCAAATCAATTACAGACCAGGCCAAACCAAGGCCAGTTACCAAATCAATTGCAGACTGGACCTAACCAAGGCCAGCAGCCAAATCAATTACAGACCGGACCAAACCAAGGCCAGGTACCAAATCAATTACAGACTGGACCAAACCAAGGCCAGCTACAAAATCAATTACAGACCAGACCAAACCAAGGCCAGCTACCAAATCCATTACTCCCATACTCTCTTCCTTCTCCCTCCTGCCTCTCTCGCTCTGGCCTGTCTCCTATTCCCTCACACACACTCTCTCTCTTTCTCAAGTGTTCCACCATCACACTTTCAAACACACAGACACTCATACAAGCACAAAGGATATGACACGATGCAAGGCTTGGATCAGAGGCAGCGTGATGCAGTTAACACAATGGGACCAGGCTGTGTCCTGCCTTTGATGTCAGTGGGGCGGTCCACACAACACACACACATCACAACTGACCTAATTGGCTAGTCCTGCACTCTCAACCAATCATGAAAGAGTGGACAGCTTTTTACAGTTGATGAAATTTTAAGTATGCTGTAGGTTGAGCACGTGAATTGGGAATAATAGTTTGTTGATAGTAAAGGTGTTCAGGAACGAGCAACCACCTACATCATCATCCCACTAAATTCACTTTTTTAACAACTATGTCATTTATCAGACTCTTTTATCCAGAGCAACCAGGGTTAAGTGCCTTTCTCAAGGGCACATCGACAGATTTCTCACCTAGTCGACTTGGGGATTCGAACCAGTGACCTTTCAGTTACCGGCCCAACGCTCGTAACCTCTAGGCTTTCTGTCTCCCTGCCACCCACTCTCCATTGCTTACCTACTCCCCCCCACCCATTTGCTATCCATTTCTCCTTCTCCATCCGTTCTACCCATTCCACCTCTTTCCAAACCCTCATGCTTCATCTTGAAACCAACTCTCGTCTTCCTGTAGCCTAATAATTTAAATGGATCAGATCTCTTTCTTTCCCTCTTTCAAAGTTCAGAAAGATTACCTTTCACTATCTCCTTCTCTCCCCCCACTCTCTCTCTCCCTCTCTTTCATAGTTCAGATGGATCACAAAGTCTCTGCAGCCAACTATTAATGTTCACTGTGGAGTCTGAGGCCGATAAATTGTGTCCATAAAAGGGAGAGAACACACTCAGTCACTTAATCACAGAAAACTACCAAACGCATGAGTCGAGTCACACACACAAACAAAATTCCCTATTCATTAGATTCATTGTGTGTGTGTGTGTGTGTGCGTTTGTGTGCACATGGAAATTGAGATTTTAGTTTCCTCATGGCCATGTCTGCCCTCCTCTTATAAGAGAAATAAGGACTATGCTACTAAACTGATGTTATTACTCATCTATCAAGGAACTAACAAGATCAGTGACAATGATTCAGTACTCTATGAATGCCTCTTATCTCACTAGCTGTGATTCATTTCTCTAACATGGATGTCAGGCATCAGGCAACACTCACACAGCATGAGACCAACTCTTCACCAGGAAACATGAACACTGACAAACACAGCAACATCAACAAAGACATCATCTGTAACTGCAGTAATGCTCCGGTCGTTGGGTCTCTGACTGTGCTCCAATGTGTTTGTGTGTGGGTGTGTGTGTGAGTGAGTGTGTGTGTGCGTGCGTGTGACTGAGTGCATGTGCTTGTACGCGCACAGTGTTTGTGTTTGGTGTATGTACAGGGACTTTGGGGGGTAGGATAAGGGAAGGTCTGGCAGAGGGCCAGGGTCCCTAAGAGGAGAACACTGGGCTTATCAGAACAAGCACATGGCCCCAGCTCTACTCCCCTCACTCACTGTCAAAGCTACCATGCACATACACTATCCTCTAAAAGAGAGGGGGGAGAAAGTACGGTGGAGGGTGGAGGATGAAGGGATATGGGGTCGGAGAGAGAAGGAGGGGAGCGATAGAGGGGGAGAGTATGAAGGAGAGGGTGTAGGGATATCCAGAGAAAGAGGGAGAAGCAACAGGGATAGAGGACAGAGAAAGAGGAGAGGGGGAGGTATGGATGGATAGAGAGATGGAGAAAAAGAGGGGAAGGGGAACAAAATGAAAGAGAAGTCAAGTTAGAGAAAATAGTAACAGCAAAAGAGAGAAACACAAAAAGGTGAGGAATTAAATAAAAAGTCATTCAGTCTAAAAGAATGAGGTGACTACAAAGACCAAGAGCATCAAGGAGAGAAAGAACAAGTGAGTGAGAGAGGGGGGGGAAGAGAGAGAGAGAGACAGAGAGAGAGGGGGGGGGGAGAGAGAGAGAAAGAGAATAAGTGATGAGAGGTCAGGTTTGGTAATGTGTGGCGTAGGGAGTGTCAGCATGTTTCTGTCTAATGAGAAGCCAGGTCAGTGGAGTGTGGAGGTCAGCATGAACTCCCCTAGAGGAGCTTGGACTCTGTGCTAAAGTCACCCGATTACCTTACTAATCCCTCTGTCTCCATCCTAACTGTCAAGGAGCCAGGGAGGGAGGGAGTGTCTGTATGTGTGTGTCCTCGTAGAAGTGTGTTCGCGTGCGTACAACCTTGCGTGTGTCCTCTGAAATGGTGTGTATGAATGAGTCGAACTGTGTGTTTATGTGCGCTCAGCCATTGTAAATATTCTGTCTAAATGAGAACAGCTGTCCCAGTCTAACAGATGAAGTCTAGCCGGAGCCACAAACCTAATCTCCAATATATATACCTGTTCATTTGCAAGTCCCAATGCAGGTAGCTGCTGTTACTATAGCGACAATGGAAGAGGAGAGTTTGGATTTCTAAAGTCAACTGTCAGCAGGATAAAGGTAGAAAGGTAGGCTGTTGGTGTCAATTTCTATAGCTGTAAAGATACACTTAACACCTCACTGGGCACAGAAGTCAGTTCAACGTGTAGTTTTTATTATTGAATATTTAAAACATACAATATACTTGCAGTGAAGCCGCTCAACAAATAATTCATATTAGTCATCTAACAGACTCCCGTTCAGAGTGACACACAGAAGCAACCAGGGTCAACGCCCTGCTCAAGGGCACGTCGCCAGATCTTCCACAAGGTCAAAAACGGGGACCCAAACCAGCGATCCATCAGCCACCGGCCCAAACTCCCAACCGCCAGGCCTCCAGCCCTCAAAGACCCCCCCCCCCCACAGTTCCCCAGAGCTGCACTCAACCATCCAAGACCCCTCCCACAGCCCCCCCCCCCCCCCAAGAAAAAAATATATTAAATAATTTAAAAATCCATTCCCCAAATAACCAAGAAAATGAACAAAAGAGGAAAAGAGAAAGGAAAACAGAAAACAACAAGGACATCAAGGACAACAAAAATCATAACAGAAAGGCCCCCTGAATATGTTTGAGTGCATGTATGGCACTATTTACCTGTGTGTGCATTTGAATGAGAGTGTGTGTACATGCATGTGTACAAACACCTGCACGGCATCAGCCTCAGGCAACCCGGCATTAGCTGCAAAAACACTGCCCTCAGTGTCATACTTTTTGTTGTTTAATTTTGCCTTTATTTTTTATACTTTTATCTCTGACCGTCATTCTATCAACATCTAGTTTTGATTTACACTTGGTTGAGTTGTCAACTAACGTGAATAAAATGTCAAATCAAATCACATTTTATCACATATACGTGTTTAGTAGATGTTATCGCAGGTGTAGCGAAATGCTTGTGTTTCTAGCTCTAACAGTGCAGTAATATCTGACAGTAATATCTAACAATTTCACAACAATACATACAAATCTGAAGTAAAGGAATGGAATAAAGATTAAATAAATATTTGGGCGGGCAGTCAGAGCGGCAAAGACTAAGATACATTAGAATAGGATAGAATACACTATACATATGTGATGAATAATGCAAAATATGTAAATATTATTAAAGTGACTAGTGTTCCATTATTAAAGTGGCCAGTGACTCCAAGTCTATGTATATAGGGCAGCAGCCTATAATGTGCTAGTGATGGCTATTTATCAGTCTGAAGGCCTTGAGATAGAAGCTGTTTTTCACTCTCTCGGTCCCAGCTTTCATGCATCTGTACTGACCTCACCTTCTGGATGATAGCAGGGTGAACAGGCAGTGGCTCAGGTGGTTGTTGTCCTTGATGATCTTATTGGCCTTACTGTGACATCGGTGGCTGTAGGTGTCCTGGAGGGCAGGTAGATTGCCCCTGCTGATGTGTCGGGCAGAATGTACCACCCTCTGGAGAGCCCTGTGGTTGAGGGCAGTGCAGTTGCGCTACCAGGCGGTGATACAGCCTGACAGGATGCTCTTAATTGAGCATCTGTAAAAATGTGTGAGGGTTTTACAAATTTCCTCACCCTCCTGAGGTTGAAGAGGCAATGTTGCACCTTCTTCACAAGACTGTCTGTGTGGGTGGACCATTTCAGTTTGTCAGTGATGATGTACGCCGAGGAACTTGAGGCTTTCCACCTTCTCCACTGCTGTCCCATCAACGTGGATGGGGGGTGCTCCCTCTGCTGTTTCCTGAAGTCAACGATCAGCTCCTTTCTTTTGTTGATGTTGGGTGAGATGTTGTTTCCTGGCACCACACTCTCAGGGCCCTCACATCCTCCCTGTAGGCTGTCTCGTTATTGTTGGTATTCAGGCCGTCAACTGTTGTGTCGTCTGCAAATTTGATGATTGAGTTGGAGGCGTGCTTGGCCATGCAGTCATGGGTGAACAGGGAGTACAGGAGGGGGCTGAGCACGCATCCTTGTGGGGCCCCAGTGTTGAGGGTCAGTGAAGTGGAGGTGTTTTTTCCTGCCTTCACCACCTGAGGGTGACCAGTCAGGAAGTCCGGGACCCAGTTGCACAGGGCAGGGTTCAGACCCAGGGCCTCAAGCTTGATGATGAGCTTGAAGGGTACTATGGTGTTGAATGCTGAGCTATAGTCAATGAACAGCATTCTTACATAGGTATTCCTCTTGTCCAGATGGGATAGGGTAGTGTGCAGTGCGATGGCGATTGCATCGTCTGTGGATCTATTGGGGCAGTAAGGAAATTTAAGTGGGTCTAGGGTGTCAGGTAAGGTAGAGGTGATATGATCCCCAACTAGTCATTTAGTTCAGTTACCTTTACTTTCTTGGGTGCAGGAACAATGGTGGCCATCTTGAAGCATGTGGGGACAGCAGACTCGGATAGGGAGAGATTGAATATGTCCGCAAACACTCCAGGTAGCTGGTCTGCGCATGCTCTGAGGACACGGCTAGGGATACCATCTGGGCCGGCAGCCTTGCGAGGGTTAACACGCTTAAATGTCTTACGTCGGCCACGGAGAAGGTGAGCCCACAATCTTTGGTATCGAGCCGAGTCAGTGGCACTGTGTAATCCTCAAAGCGGGCGAAGAAGGTGTTTAGCTTGTCCAGAAGCAAGACGTCGGTGTCCATGATGTGGCTGTTTTTCCTTTTGTAGTCCGTGATTGTCTGTAGTCCCTGCCACATATGTCTCGTGTCTGAGCCGTTGAATTGCGACTACACTTTTTCTCTATACTGACGTTTTGTTTGATTGCCTTACGGAGGGAATGACTACTCTGTTTGTATTCTGGCATATACCCATTCACCTTGCCATGGTTATATGGGTGGTTCGCGCTTTCAGTTTTGCGCAAATGCTGCCATCTATCCACGGTTTCTGGTTAGGGTAGGTTTTAATAGTCACAGTGGGTACAACATCTCCTATTCACTTCCTGATAAACTCAGTCACTGTATCAGTGTATTGGTTGATATTATTCCTGGAGGCTACCCAGAACATATCCCAGTCCTCGTGCCATTGGATTTAGGTTAAAAGTTGGTTGAAAAAATTACCAAATGCCCTTACGTTGATGTCTTTTTGCAAAACCATCAGTTGTCGATTTTGATTAATCTTCATCACATTGATTTCTTTAGTTGAAATGACTTATAAACAATGTTGATACGACAAGTTTTTGCCCAATGGGATAGTGACCCAAAATTGTCAAAGCACAGGGAATGTTGTGGTAATGTTTTTTAGATGTTGTATGGATGTTTGGTTGTGGTTGAAGCAATGGGCTGGGATCCCTGGCAGACTTCAGTATTGTCTTTTAGTACAGAAAAACATTTCCCAGGCCTTTTATTTATCGCTACAGGGATATGCATTTTACCTAGAGAGTGGGAGAGATGGAGGAAGGAGGGGGATGAAGGGAAAAGAACGGCAGAGAGGAAAAACAGAGTGGAGAGGGGGAAGAGAAGGGTCCTGAGATGGCTGCTATAAACACAAGGGTTTCTTTCATCAAAATATGAGTTACAGCTTCATAAGGCTAGACCAACTCTAATCTTATTCACTCACTCCATCCTCCTCTCTAACTTCCTGCTATGTAGAAAACATATTTTATTAACTCTTTACTCTCTCCCACCCACCCATCAACCAACCACCCACCATCTTCCTCTCTTATTTTTGCCCCATCTCTCTCCTCCTGCTCCCTCCCTCCTGCCCCACTCACTCTCTCTCTCTCCCTCCCCCTTCTCCCTCTCTCTCTACCTCTCCCTCCCTCCTGCCCCTCTCGCCCTCCCCCTTATCCCTCTCTCTCCCCAGTGTGTTTGGTTTTATGAGTCCAGGGGATATGAGGTGGGTTGATCCTTGATGGCTCCACCATGTGTGAGTGGGCTATAAATCTATCATCCCTAGCCTCTCCACTAGTCCATAAAAGCCCAGGCAAAACACCCTCGCAGGTAACCACATACATCCTGAAGGATATGGACAGAGAGAAAGAGGGGTGAAAAGAGGAGGAGAGGGGTGGAAAGAGAGAGGAGGTATGTGTTGAGGAGTACAGCTAAGGGAGGTATGTTTTCTTAACCACCCCCTTACACACAGCTCCCTCCAGATCAGTCCCAGAGCAGTGATCCTGTGGTCAGTTAGGTGCTGTGGATGGAGTTTCACCTTCACCAGCAGGGGGCCTTGGCTGTCACTCTGACAGGACATCAGAAGACCCCAGTGGGGACGGGTGACCTGTGGAGCACAGCCAGGGGCCACATAACTGAACACACACTCCAGGGCCAGGCATGACCATGTAAAAGAGTACTGAGCGTAGTGGTAGTGAGACCCCCCCTCCCCACCCACACACACACGCATTGAACATTGAAGGGATGGAAACCTCTTTTCATTTTGATCAGATTGGGCGCACGCATATACACTCATACCTCTGTTTGTGATCTATCTCAATGCCACGCCTCAACAGATTCAATCAAAGGGGAGACTGTTTGTCTTCCTTTCTGCCATTTTATTTACCTTTCCTTTCTCGTTCCCCCACCGGATCCAAATCACTTCAGTCTGAATGTTCAGAAGTGTGTCTGTGGAGCAACACACAGAGACTCACGGCAACACAACACACACACTGCAAAAACAAATACCTAAAATCACTAAAACACACACACATCCACGGGGGGGGGGGGGGGGGGGTGATTGAAACTACCAGATTATGGTTATATGTGTGTGAAACAAGTGTGTGTGTGTCCAGGAGGAAATGAGTGTGTGAGTTACAGTGTGTTGTCTGTGTGTTGGTCCAGAGGACAGAGTGAGTGACTTTCCAGCTGTGTGTCAGTGCTCAGATTGGACTGGCCTTGAGATTTATACACAACCTCCTTTTTCTCTAGACATACACACACACACCCACACACCCACAGAACTGAAGTCTGGATACCTTAATGATGCCCCAACTCAATGTCAGAAACACTTATATCAAATGTCAGGAAGAATTTGTTTATTACAATTTATGAGGTAACCCATACCCCGAAAGTTGTACTAACCGATACAAGGAGAGAAAATGTGGCACTCTCTACATTGGTATGCCATTCAAATGTAATTCAACCTGACATACATTTTTCCCCAGAATGGTTTTGAATGACAGAGCCAGAGTCTCTTAGCAGTGATACATTTTTATTGTTGGGATGTGCCTTACAATAAATAGGTCTGTGTTCATGGAGTATGAACCTGTCTTTTTCGGTTTCCAAGGTGATGTTTACGGACTGACCAACAGCTTTATTCCTAAAATCTACCTAGGACCACTTCTGTCTCCCTCTCTCTTGCACTCTCTTTCATTCTCTGACTCTTTTCTCTCACCCTCTCTTCCATTCTCTCCCTTCCTCTGTCTCTACTTGCCGCTTTTTCTCTCTCTGTCTTTCTCTCCTCAGTCTCTCCCTCCCTCCGTCTCTCTCACATAAAGTTTGCTGCGCTCTGCTGACTTTTATATGACAGTCACATTTTCTGCTGGGGCTAAATAACAACACACAGAGCTGCTAGTGTCAGCAGCTCTCTCTCTCTACTACCAGTCCCTCTAACCTAGACATAACCATACCAGTCCCTCTCAACCATACTCAACTGCACTCAATGACTCAGAACCATGTTGAAGAACACACTGATTGTCATTGAACCACTCTGGACCAGAAGTGGTCAAACAGAGCAGAGCAGGGGAGTGATGTCTCCCTGACTCACAGACATGTGCGTTTGTGCGTCAGTAAATGAGCGCTGTTGGCGGGTGGTAGGGAACAGTCCATTACCGTCCAGCCAGCCATTCCTTCTGCACCAGTTTGCTTGAACACTTACTCATACACTCTCACGATGCTCTAATTACCAACGCTCTAACCAAAAACAACTGTGTCCTTCCCCATTTTTCTTTCTCTAAACCTGTGATCTCTTGTTCCCGTAGAGGTTGAGAGGTATTCATTTGGTGCCTGTGTGTTTGTTCCCACGGCGATAAAAGATGAACAGACTCACCTGGGAGAAGAAAAGAGAAAAGACAATCCCATTAAACAGGAGTGGTCATGACAACTGGGCTTAAATGTGGAGGGAGGAGAGGCAAAGAAAAAGAGAGGAAGAGGGAGGAGAAAGAACAGAACACAGGGAAGAAACATAAGAAGATATTTGAAAAAAATCAGAGATGAAATGAAGTGATGAAGAGGTGGGAAAGAGGGAGAGAGAAAATAAATGAGGGAAATAGAGATGATAGTACATAGTCAGAGAAAGGGAGGAGAGAGAGATTGGGGTGAAACAAAGGTTGAGAAGAGGGGATATTTAGGGAAAGGAGGATATTTAGGGGAAGTAGGAGTTTGGAAGGGACTTTTAGGGGCCCTATACTCATGCAAGCGCAGACACAGGTTGGTAACATAACACCCCATGGGTGTAAACATACGTTTACACAAATGGGTCCAATTACAGTGAATGAATCTATGAAATCTGCCAACCTCATAACTACATTCATTTCCCTGCTTCCTTCCTCGTTTCTCTTCGCCAGGACAGACAGGGCTTTCAGACAGAGAGCCTGAACCCAATCAACAAGGAGAGCCTGCAATTACACACATCCTCTCACACAATCTCACACGCACTCTCTCTCACACACTCTCTCAGCTCAAACTATTTACACAGTTTGGGAGCAATTTGAGCAGAACCTAGCAGAGAGCTGAGTCACCCAACATTGCACTTAACTGCTAGGTATGAAGGAAGATCTTATGTAGGAACACAGCATGAAACATCACACAGGATAGGACTAGAGGAGTCACGCCCCATTGAATCTGAGACATCTGTGTATAACATCTCATTGAAATGCCCCTCAATTTCATCCACTTGTATGATGGAAATACATCAAATGTAGCATTTGTTCCATCACATGGAATGAATAGCACAGACAGCAGGACATTCGGCCACCAGGGATCCCTTAAAACACATGAAGCCTCTGAGGCCTGGGGTCATGATGGCATAGCACAGCTAGACAACTCACACCACAGCAGCTACACACAGCAGATATTAACTCTACAGCACCTCTAAAACTCAGTGTGAGTTGTTGTTTAGTGGTGGTCAGGTGGTGAGGAGGCGGGCAGGCAGGCAGGAAGATGAGTGTGGCTCCTCTTTGTGATAATAGCAACCTGCAAGCTCGTGATCTCCCCAGATTAGGACACCTAACGCAGTCACCGCAACGAGCAAATAGCCCAATCAACATGCAGCATGTCTGTGTGTGTGCGCTTGAGAGACAGAGAGAGAGAAAGAGACAAAGAGAGAGAGAGAGAGAAAGCAATAGAGATGAGATTGGATGGGATGGATAGATTGATGATAGATAGCACAGGAGGTTGGTGGCACCTTAATTGGGGAGGACAGGCTTGTGGCAATGGCTGGAGTGGAATGAGTGGAATGGTATCAAATACATCAAACACATGGTTTCCATAGATAGATTGATACATGGGTGTTGTGGGGATGAGTACTTGAACCAGACAGAATAATCAACAATTTCCTGTCTCATAATAACTGCTGATGACAATTTGACATTGACCAAACATGCAACTATTTGTGTAGGTGTGTGTATTAACAGCAGGTCATCCTTTTCCCAGACTATAAAGTGACCCAGACACAAAAATGAACCAGAGAACACAGGTGTGTGACACACTACCTGACCTGAGCACATTAACACACACAACTCACAGAGCTCCCACTAACCCCAGACTACACACTCATACAGTGCTTTTAAGTCAGCCTACTGGGGGCCCTTGTGATGGAATAGAGAAGAGTGAAGCCATGATGTCACAGGGAGGTAACTGATGTCATAGAGAAGATAATGGTGATGTCATGGAGGAGCTAGGAGTGATAGTAGTGATGTCATAGAGGACCTAGAAGTGATGTCACAGGGAAGATAGCTAATACTTTATAGAGGAGTTAGTTGTGATGTCGTCACAGGCATGATTGCCATGCTGTCATAGAGGAGTTAGTAGTGATGTCACAGTGCAGATGTGCTCGTAGGAGCCGATTCAGACATCGGAAATGTACGCCTTTCCTATTCAGATGTATGCAAGTGCATAACGGGCTATGCAGGCGCAGTTCCCATTAGTGTGAGCTGAATACATGTGATTTAACCGCTGAAAACCCTCCCACTTGCTGGCCAACATAATATTTTGTTTGTTTTCATTCAATAGGGTTTTCAGTACATTTATCTTAGGCAATCCATTTAATTATTGTGTACCTTTAATTCAAATTTTGTCAATGGACTAAAATACTTAGAGAGAACAGGTTCAGAATATAGGGATCAATCAAAAAAAGCCATCAAAATCTATGCATATTCGTCTCTGTTTTAGTACGAACTGATAGATTAAAAAATACTCTAATCTTGTAGATTATTTAGGGATATTTTGGGTTAAGAAAGTATGTATAAATAATTACAAAAAAAACTGATTTGGAGAGCCTTTAGGCACAAAATATATTGATGAATAAAAAAATACAGTGGTTTGATTCATCCTGAAAGTTGTCATATTCAAGTTCAATCCATTAAATATTGGAAGGTGGGGAAAAACGTACAATAAGGGTTCAACAACAGTCCTATAAATCTAACCCAGCAATGAAACTGTATAACAATGGTTCAGTCGTCATGAACCGTGCGCCAGGCTCCAGGTTTAACCTGCTACTTGTGGTCGGATTTCGATAATGATTCGAAAGGCTACATGTCCCAAATTATTGCACAATGTTAGCCTAATTTGATCCAGTTATGCTCGTGACCCTCAGGAATAATTTCAAGGACATGACAGAGGAAAGAAAAGTACACGGAATGGAATTAAATGATGTAAAATATAAACTACAAATTGAGGAAAACTAAAGTGACAGTTATAAATGTATGTGGGTATTACTGATGGTGGCTCCCGATAGTGGCTAATAGTTAACATGATACAAATTGTAAAATAAAAAGGAGAAGAGCCTGGGCATATAATCAAGACGTTCTACAGCGCATACAACAACTCCGCAGGTTCAGCCCTACAGAAGCCATTAGCTTGTGTATCCAAATTTCATCCATACAAATTATGAAGGAACACAATAAAAATTCTGAATAATGGCACAACTATTTATAGCCTACTTTACTGTGGAAAAGGTGCCGCAATGACAGGTTTCACATTTGTCTCCAGGGATAAGGAAAAATAATCTAAAACAATTGCTATGTGTATTTACTAATTTACTCATTACTCATTTAACAAGCCCTTATCAATAGCGCATATCGATTTATAATTTACAGTGCTTGGAGAATGCTGCTTTTGCTATCGGAAAAAAGAAAGTAGAGGCTTTTTCAACTTGGAACCGGCATCTTCACTCAACCTTATTCGTGGTTTCCTCAGCATAAAGATGGTGGAATTGAGAGGGAATTTAGTCAAGGTCTGAAGACACACCTCCACCATATCTTCATTTCCTAGATCTCCACCCGAATGTATACCATGGTATTCACATGCTTACATTCAATGTCAAATTACGCATAGCGAAAAAAGTACATAGAAAGGGAATTACGTTAAATTTATGCGTGTTTAACTCAGGTCGGAATCAGCCCCATAGTGCTGCTTGCGGTTTCATCACTGGAGAGCCTGCCATGTCATTAAAGAGAACCCTACAGAGATGTTAAAAATAGTAACCTGCTCAACTTGAAGCCTTGATTCAATTTTACTTCTGGTCTTTCTCATCAACCCAAGAATGTATCTTTGAGCCTTCATTTCTAAATGACATGGAGGTTCCGAATTCTGATTAAATTGGAAAATGTAGTTGCATTGAAGGGTGAGATTATGGCAGAATGACATTTCCAGGACAGATTGACTGTGTAAGGGGCACTGGAATATGAGAGACAGATGTAGAAGGATAGAGGAGGGCACACACAGTATGCCCCAACCCCAATCTAATATCCAGTATCTCTCTTATCTGAAACAAACTCACACACATACAACGATCTCCCTGAAACAAATACAGCGCCTTCAGAAAGTATTCAGACACATTAACTTTTTCAACATTTTGTTACGTTACAGCCTTGTTCTAAAATGGATTAAATTGTTTTTCCCCCTCAATCTACAATACCCCATAATGACAAAAATTAGAAATGTTTGCAAATTTATATAAAAAACAGCAACTTAAATATTACATTTACATAAGTATTCAGACCCTTTACTCAGTATTTTGTTGAAGCACCTTTGGCAGCAATTACATCCTCGAGTCTTCTTGGATATGACGCTACTGTCACGACTTCCACCCAAGTCGGTCCCTCTCCTTGTTCGGGCGGCGTTCGGCGGTCGACGTCAACGGTCTATTAGCCATCGCCGCTCCACCTTTCATTTTACATTTGTTTTGTCTTGTTTTACCGCACACCTGGTTCACATTCCCTTATCAGACTAAATGTATATTACCCTCTGTTTCCCCCATGTCTGTGTGTGGAATTGTTCTTTGTGTAGGGTGTTACGCTACAGGCTGGCTTGCGCTAGGTTTGTTTGTTTTGTTTAATCCGGTTCATGTTACCGTGGTTGTGCTTTGTGCTGCCTCGCCTGTGCCTTTGGGCCAGGGTGTATATTAAAGTTCTCCTGTTATCACCCATCTCTGCTCTCCTGCACCTGACTTCCTGGCAACCAGTTACTCACCCAGTTACAGCTACAAGCTTGGCACACCTGTATTTGGGGAGTTTATCCCATTCTTCTCTGCAGATCTTCTCAAGCGCTGTCAGGTTGGATGAGGAGCGTTGCTGCCCAGATATTTTCAGGTATCTCCAGAGATGTTCAATCAGGTTCAAGTCCGTGCTCTGGCTGGGACATTCAGAGACTTGTCCAGAAGCCACTCCTGCGGTGTCTCGGCTGTGTGCTTAGGGTTGTTGTCCTGTTGGAAGGTGAACCTTCAAACTCAGTCTTAGGTCCTGAGTGCTCTGGAGCAGTTTTTCATCAAGGATCTCTCTGTACTTTGCTCAGTTTATCTTTCCCTTGATCCTGACTAGTCTTCCAGTCACTACCTCTGAAAAACATTCCCACAGCATGATGCTGCCACCACCATGCTTTCACCATAGGGATGGTGCCAGGCTTCCTCCAGACATGATGCTTGGCATTCAGGTCAAAGAGTTCAATCTTAGTTTCATCAGACCAGAGAATCTTGTTTTCATGTTCTGAGAGTCCTTTACGTGCCTTTTGGCAAGCTCCAAGCGGGCTGTCATGTGCCTTTAACTGAGGAGTGGCTTCTGCCTGGCCACTCTACCATAAAGTCCTGGTTGGTGGAGTACTGCAGAGTTGGTTGTCCTTCTGGAAGGTTCTCCCATCTCCACAGAGGAACTCTGGAGCTCTGCCAGAGTGACCGTCGGGTTCTTGGTCACCTTCCTGACCAAGGCCCTTCTCCCCCGATTGATCAGTTTGGCCGGGCGGCCAGCTCTAGGTAGGGTCTTGGTCGTTCCAAACTTCTTCCATTTAAGAAAGAAGGAGGGAGGCCACTGTGTTTTTTGGGACCGTCAATGCTGCAGAAATGTTTGTGTACCCTTCCCCAGATCTGTGCCTCGACACAATCCTGTCTCGGAGCTCTACGGACGATTTCTTCGACCTCATGGCTTTATTTTGCTTATATAAACAGGTGTGTGCCTTTCCAAATCAATCAAATCTCAAGGATGATCAATGGAAACAGGATGCATCTGAGCTCAATTTCGAGTCTCATAGCAAAGGGTCTGAATACTTATGTAAATAAGGTTCTGTTTAATTTAATACATTTGCAAATTTGTCATTACAGGGTTGTGTGTGAGTAGACTGATTAGGTAATTTAAAAAAATCCATTTAAGAATAAGGCTGTAACGTAACAAAATGTGGAAAATTCAAGCGGTCTGAATACTTTCCAAATGCACTGTACAAAGTCCCTACTGTGCATATTCGTAGTACACATAGTTGAAGGGTTAACTTTCTCAGAAACTGTAATTTAATTTTCCACCGTACCTTAATCATCCTTCCTGATATAGATTTGAGATGACAGTGGAATTGTTTCAGACAGTTCAAGCCATTGAAGGTACAGCCTCCATTACTACCACAAGAAAACTGACTCAAGGGGCATCATGGGATGTTGGCTCTTTATATTATTGTACCTTACCAGGGCTTTTTCATTCACTGCTTTATTTGTGTATCATACTACATTTGTATCCCTCTCAAACACACATCTCCTTCATTACTAATCCTGCCTAGCGTCAGTGCGACCAAGTCCCAAGTCCCTTCCCTCCTTCTGATGACTCTGACAATCTGCATCTCATGTAAAATTAACCAGATGAAACAATTGGTATTCTGATATAACTCATACCCTGAGATAGAAAGAGAGAGACGAGAGAAGAGAGAGGTAGAAGAGATGGAAGAGAAAGAGGAGAGAGCGAGAAGATAGATAGGAGAGAGAGAGCGAGACGAGAGAGACAAGGGAGAGAAGGGAGAGAGAGAGAGAGAGACGAGAGAGACAAGGGAGAGAGAGAGAGATCAGATCAGAGTGCTAATTCAAAGTGATCAGTGGGTATGTATGTATAAAGTATGTGTCCCTGTGGTGTGCCCAGTGATCAGTGGGTATGTATGTATAAAGTATGTGTCCCTGTGGTGTGCTGAGTGATCAGTGGGTATGTATGTATAAAGTGTGTGTCCCTGTGGTGTGCCCAGTGATCAGTGGGTATGTATGTATAAAGTATGTGTCCCTGTGGTGTGCCCAGTGGTCAGTGGGTATGTATGTATAACGTATGTGTCCCTGTGGTGTGCCCAGTGATCAGTGGGTATGTATGTATAAAGTATGTGTCCCTGTGGTGTGCCCAGTGATCAGTGGGTATGTATGTATAAAGTATGTGTCCCTGTGGTGTGCCCAGTGATCAGTGGGTATGTATGTATAAAGTATGTGTCCCTGTGGTGTGCCCAGTGATCAGTGGGTATGTATGTATAAAGTATGTGTCCCTGTGGTGTGCCCAGTGATCAGTGGGTATGTATGTACAAAGTATGTGTCCCTGTGGTGTGCCCAGTGCCCAGTGATCAGTATAAAGTATGTGTCCCTGTGGTGTGCTGAGTGATCAGTGGGTATGTATGTATAAAGTGTGTGTCCCTGTGGTGTGCCCAGTGATCAGTGGGTATGTATGTATAAAGTATGTGTCCCTGTGGTGTGCCCAGTGGTCAGTGGGTATGTATGTATAACGTATGTGTCCCTGTGGTGTGCCCAGTGATCAGTGGGTATGTATGTATAAAGTATGTGTCCCTGTGGTGTGCCCAGTGATCAGTGGGTATGTATGTACAAAGTATGTGTCCCTGTGGTGTGCCCAGTGATCAGTGGGTATGTATGTATAAAGTATGTGTCCCTGTGGTGTGCCCAGTGATCAGTGGGTATGCATGTATAAAGTATGTGTCCCTGTGGTGTGCCCAGTGATCAGTGGGTATGTATGTACAAAGTATGTGTCCCTGTGGTGTGCCCAGTGATCAGTGGTTGGCAGTGAGTCTTGGTGAGTGTCCATGTTGCCCCTCTGAACAGGGATTCAAGTCTGTTGTACAACAGGGGCACCGCAACACCCCAACACATAGCCAGGACCCTAACAGTGAGACCCCCCTCCCCAATCCGCCCTGACTGCACTCCCTATTTCCTACTATCCCAGAGCAATAAGATTTCTCATGTCAGAAAACTGTCAGAGGAAATTGAGGCTCTCTGATCATACAAACACATTACACACGTCACACACTTTCTTTGACCTTTTCAGGGCAAATAGAGAAATCTTACACCAAATACCATGTCTTCTACAGCACTTTCAAAGTGTGGCTCTTTATCTCAATCACTGTTGAGCTTCATTTTTTGACCAGATATTCATGTCTATGTTGGGTAAATTTTCATATCTCTCCCTTACCTTACCTCCATTTATTTTATAGATGCCAGCTAGGGGACAGAGCAATTTGTCTGGGCGTGTCTCTCTGTCTGGACTGTAGCCTTCCCATCTCTCCATCCAAGTCTAGTTTATTTGAGAAACACAGCACAGTTAGCACAAGGCCTACAGCTGCAAGACACATTAACTAATTAACCTTGACACACCCAAAGGTTATCATAGACAGGGCAACAACCAGGGTTTGAGATTAAAAATTCACACTGATACGTAGCATCAGTGACTGTTCAGTCAGTTAATAATTAATTGCATAAAATCATCCACTCTACATAGATATCTTTTCTCATAGTGTTCATCAGTGGAGGCTGGTGGGAGGTGGTATAGGAGGACGGGCTCATTGTAATGGCATAAATGGAATGAGTTACATTTATTTCATTACAGCGATTAATGAGCCCATCCTACTATAGCTCCTCCCCCCAGCCTTCACTGGCGTTCATATTTGTATTATAGGCATTACTAATCAAGCACCACACAAAACACGAACAGACCAATGGAGCCCGCAGTATTTGGTTTTATCACATCCACATTAATTATTAGAATATTTCTTACGATTCTGTTGATCAGTGATGTAGTCGTAAAAAAGCGTGGGTAATGGGTACACTATAAACTCCAGTGGGCGATAGAGAGATAACCACCGATATAAACAAAAATATTTTAAGCACTGTATAATTTTATTTTTGATGTATGCTTAGTCCTATAGGGAAGATGTGGAGATGTTCATATTGAAACAAACATGGTTTTAAAATGGCCTTTTGTCCAGCATCTCGCACACATACTGTCAGCAGCGTCTCTACTTGAGCCGACTCGCTCACTCGAGCTGGGTTAGTTCGTTTCACGTCTCAAGTCTTCGGCCTGTGCCACCAGAGAGCGGATTCAGCCGTTTGAAAGAGTGGCGAATGTGCTGCTAAAAAGCCAAATCCGGGGGACGCATGCGAACATATCGAACAAGCTGTTCTTGATTCCACTCATTTGCAGAGGCAGGCGCGTGTAGAACTCAAGAATATAAGCATTCTGAGCTTTGATCAACGCTAGGAGCAATATTTAGGTGTTGACGTTGACCCGTGATCGATTTTCTTTCGAAAAAATTGCTGAGGTCCGGACCTCGGTGTCCTTATATGTACACTGAACAAAATATAAACGCAACATGCAACAGTTCATACAAGGAAAAAGTCAATTTAAATGAATTAGGCCCTATTAAATAAATAAATTAGGCCCTAATCTATGAATGACTGGGAATACAGATATGAATCTGTCGGTCAAAGATATATTAAAAAAAAGATATGGGCGTGGTTTAGAAAACCAGTCAGTATCTGGTGCGACCATCATTTGCCTCATGCAACGTGACACATCTCTGCATAGAGTTGATCAGGCCATTGATTGTGGCTTGTGGAGTGTTGTCCCACTCCAATTCAATGGCTGTGCAAAGTTGCTGAATATTGGCGGGAACTGGAACACGCAGTCATACACTTCGATCCAGAGCATCTCAAATATGCTCAATGGGTGACATGTCTGGTGAGTATGCAGGCCATGGAAGAAATGGGACATTTTCATCTTCCAGGAATTGTGTACAGATCTTTGCAACATTATCATGCTGAAACATGAGGTGATGGCGGCGGATGAATGGCACGACAATGGGCTTCAGGATCTCGTCAAGATATTTCTGTGTATTCAAATTGCCATCGATAAAATGCAATTGTGTTTGTTGTCCATAGCTTATGCCTGCCCATACCATAACCCCACCGCCTACATGGGGAAGGGTTCATAAAGGTGACATCAGCAAATTATCCCGCAGGTGAAGAAACCGGATGTGGAGGCCTCGGGCTGGCGTGGTTATATGTGGTCTGTAGCGATTGGACATACAAATTCTTTAAAACCACATGAGGCGGCTTATGGTGGAGAAATGAACATTAAATTCTCTGGCAAAAGCACTGGTGGACAATCCTGCAGTCAGCATGCCAATTTTACACTCCGTCAAAACTTGAGACATCTGTGGCATTGTGTTGTGACAAAACTGCACATTTTAGAGTGGCCTTTTATTGTCCCCATCACAAGGTGCACCTGTGTAATAATCATGCTGTTTAATCAGCTTCTTGATATGCCACACCTGTCAAGTGGATGGATTATCTTGGCAAAGTAGAAATGCTCACTAACAGGGATATAAACAAATTTGTGCACAAATTGAGAAATCATATTTTTGTGCGCACGGAACATTTCTGGGATCTTTTATTTTATTTCCTCTCATGAAACATGGGACCAACATTTTACATGTTGCGTTTATATTTTTCTTCAGTATAGTTACGGCCGTGAACATACACATCAATCAACACTATGTTTAGATAAATGACTTGCTTACTCAAAACTAATACACAATGATGAGACAGTAAAATGAAAATAAAGACAACACAGAACTGCTACAGAGCAGCTTCTTTATTTAATTACAATATACCCACACTTTAAAACATGATGATTTGGATGGTGCTTTTAAAATGTGCGTGTTCCAGCAAAAAGTAATTGAGCTGTATAGTACCGGTCATACCCCAGCATTCTTTGCATAGGAGTGTAGTGTCCAATAGAAGGGCTCCATGGAGATGAGATAGATCTATATAGAATAGATATCCCTTCAGTAAACATCCATGGGATTCCATGTAGAGGAGCGGACTAGAGTTGGTACAGGAGTTTGTCCTGGTGAAGGAAACTACTGGCCAGAATGTATAGTCTGCTACACCCAGGGACACAAGGGCACTTAGGCATTCTGATTGGTTCAGTCAGTAACCCACACCCATAACAGTACAAAGGCAAATATTTCTAAAAGGAAAAATATATAATTTCTTTAAACATAATTTAAGTATTTTTCTTGTTATAAATAGATCCATAATAGTCCCATTAAACAGATTGCTGTATTTTCATATTTGAACTGTAAACTTAAGGTCACATGTTTCTGATTTTGTATTAAAGACAAAAATTGTGATTTCAGAAAAGAAAACCTTTTACTGAGCTCCAATGACTTGGCAGTGTCAGACTTCAGTCCCCTTGCAGCATTATTATGTACATTTTGGCCAGTGCAACCCTTCCACATTCATAAGGAGGATAGGGGAACGGAGGAAATACACTAGATTGCCAAAAGTATGTGGACATCTGCTTGTCGAACATCTCATTCCAAAATCATGGGCATTAATATTAGAGTGGAGCCTGCTATAACAGCCTCCATTCTTCTGGGAAGACTTTCCACTAGATGTTGGAACATTGCTGCGGGAACTTGCTTCCATTCAGCCACAAGAGAATTAGTGATGTTGGGAGATTAGGCCTGGCTCGCAGTCGGCGTTCCAATTCATCCCAAAGGTGGGGTTGAGGTCAGGGCTCTGTGCAGGCCTGTCTAGTTCTTCCACACTGATCTCATCAAACCATTTCTGTATGGACCTCACTTTGTGCACTGGGGCATTGTCATGCTGAAACAGGAAAGTGCCTTTCCCAAACTGTTGCCTCAAAGTTGGAAGCACAGAATTGTCAAGAATGTCATTGTATGCTGTAGTGTTAAGATTTCCTAGCCCGAACTATGAAAAACAGCCCCAGACCATTATTTCTCCTCCACCAAACTTTACAGTTAGCACTCTGCATTCGGGCAGGTAGCGTTCTCCTGGCATCCGCAAAACCCAGATTCGTCCGTCGGACTGCCAGACGGTGAAGCGTAATTCATCCCTCTAATGGCGGCGAGCTTTACACCACTCCAGCTGACGCTTGGCATTGTGCATGGTGATCTTAGGCTTGTGTGCGTCTGCTCAGCCATGGAAACCCATTTCATGAAGCTCCCAATGAACAGTTATTGTGCTGACATTGCTTCCAGAGGCAATTTGGAATTCGGTAGTGAGTGTTGCAACCGAGAACAGACGATTTTTAGGCGCTAAGCACTTCAGCACTCGGCGGTCCCGTTTTGTGAGCTTGTGTGGCCTACCACTTCACGGCTGAGCCGTTGTTGCTCCTAGACGTTTCCACTTCACAATAACAGCACTTACAGTTGACTGGGGAAATGCAGAAATTTGACGAACTGACTTGATGGAAAGGTGGCATCTTATGACAGTGCCACGTTGAAAGTCACTGATCTCTTCAGTACGGGCCATTCTACTGCCTATGTTTGTGTATGGAGATTGCATGGCTGTGTGCTCAATTTTATACACATGTCAACAACGGGCATGGCTGAAATAGCAAAATCCTCTTATTTGAAGGGGTGTCCACATACTTTTGTATATATATTGTATATTAGTACAGCTTTGGGGAAGGTAAGTGGATCCTTGAGCTTTGTCTAAGTAGCACTTCTACCTGCAGCAATTTGGTAAGGGGATGAGGGTTTAATCAGGGGTCAGTTGATGAGAGTTCAGGTGTTAGAGGTCAGTGGTGAGGACAGGTGTAACCCCGTGTATGAGCAGGGTAGGACCCAGGTCCTTGGTGAGCAGGTCTAGCTGGCGCAGGTAGGCCGTGTAGTGCTGCGTGTCAGCCGGGGGGTGGGGCAAATACAGGAAACGCACGGCCGGAGGGGGGCAGGCCTGCTCCAGGATCAACCTATTAACCGCCGACAGATACTCATCCGACAGCCTTGTGGCATTGCTAAGGAAGCTATTCACATAGTTGCCGTCGCCTCCTTCCTTCTCCTCAAACAACCCCCTCTTCCCCAGTCCCTCCTCCTCTCTCTGTGACTGGCGGGTGGGCCTCCTCTTGCCCACCTCACCCTGCCTCTGCCAGTGTAGTGCCACCTGCTGGTCCCAGGGCACAGTGTACACGTTGGCTTTGATCCTCAGTTCCTTCAGCAGCTGACCCAGCTTTTCCTCAGAGCCTCGCAGGCTCCGCCCTTCCTCCACACATAGAAAAAGGCGGAGTCTAGCATGGCGCCATGCGCGGACCATGTTGAGGACGCAGGCAAGCTGGAGCAGGAAGAGGGAGCAGGTGTCTACGTAGCTGGAGCTGTCTGGTCTCAGCAGGTTGACTGGCCACACGTCCACGTACAAAGCACCCTTCCCTGGGGACGAGGAGATGGTCGAGGCCCGGTCGAACTGGTGGAAGTAGCGGGCTAGCGCTACGTTCTTCAACATCTTCATGGCGTCTGCGATCACTGCCACGTATTCTTGGGGTCCCATGACTTTTCTGTTTTCCCCCATACCATCATTGGAAGAACGCAGGGCGGGGAAGTGGTAGGGCGGGCGTTCGTCCTCGGGGTCCTGAGTGAGGACGGGGGCATCTGCGAGGACGGGGTCAGTGAGTTTGTCTTTGGGAGTGCAGTCATCATAGAAACCCAGGACCAAGGTGTTGGGCCTCATCCCACCTAGAGAGACAGATGGAAAGAGGGAGAGATGAGTAAATGGGTGTTATGGTAAAAGAGGTGTATGAATGACAGTTGGGCCAGTTACAGCTAATAGAGTGTATGGTATCAGAGAGTAGTGAATATAATCATTGACCTAGGCCAGAGATGAAGAGTAGATGTTGGACTCCGTGCCGTACCGAGTCAGCCAGGGTGAGGTTAACAAATGCCTTGATGTTGAGGTGGTCCACCAGAGACAACCATGAGTCATAATGACACTGGAGAGGGTCGGACGGTAACGTGTCTGAGAGAAAGAGCGAGAGAGCGAGAAGGGGGGGTGGTGGGAGTATCGAGAGAGAGAGAGGGGGGGGGGGGTAGGATGGAGAGAAACAAAACATCAATATCTGTGCAAGCATTTTGGCCAGGGGCCATTATCTGCCAAGTCCTCAGAGAATAAGAGATGAAGTTATTTCTCTGTGTAGTGACCTGATTGGGAAGTGCCACAGAAGAACATAAGAGACGCGATCGAGAGAGAGAGCGAGACGCGATCGAGAGCGAGAGCGAGAGGCGATCGAGAGAGAGAGCGAGAGGCGATCGAGAGCGAGAGGCGATCGAGAGAGAGAGCGAGAGGCGATCGAGAGCGAGAGGCGATCGAGAGCGAGAGCGAGAGGCGATCGAGAGAGAGAGCGAGAGGCGATCGAGAGAGAGAGCGAGAGGCGAGCGAGAGGCGATCGAGAGCGAGAGGCGATCGAGAGCGAGAGGCGATCGAGAGCGAGAGGCGATCGAGAGAGCGAGAGGCGATCGAGAGAGCGAGAGGCGATCGAGAGCGAGAGGCGATCGAGAGCGAGAGAGAGAGCGAGAGGCGAGAGAGAGAGCGAGAGGCGATCGAGAGGCGATCGAGAGGCGATCGAGAGGCGATCGAGAGCGAGAGGCGATCGAGAGCGAGAGGCGATCGAGAGCGAGAGGCGATCGAGAGCGAGAGGCGATCGAGAGCGAGAGGCGATCGAGAGCGAGAGGCGATCGAGAGCGAGAGGCGATCGAGAGGCGATCGAGAGCGAGAGGCGATCGAGAGCGAGAGGCGATCGAGAGCGAGAGGCGATCGAGAGGCGATCGAGAGCGAGAGGCGATCGAGAGCGAGAGGCGATCGAGAGGCGATCGAGAGCGAGAGGCGATCGAGAGGCGATCGAGAGCGAGAGGCGATCGAGAGGCGATCGAGAGCGAGAGGCGATCGAGAGGCGAGCGAGAGGCGATCGAGAGGCGATCGAGAGCGAGAGGCGATCGAGAGGCGATCGAGAGCGAGAGGCGATCGAGAGCGAGAGGCGATCGAGAGGCGATCGAGAGCGAGAGGCGATCGAGAGCGAGAGGCGATCGAGAGCGAGAGGCGATCGAGAGCGAGAGGCGATCGAGAGCGAGAGGCGATCGAGAGAGAGAGGCGATCGAGAGCGAGAGGCGATCGAGAGCGAGACAGAAAGAGAGCGAGACAGAACGAGAGCGAGACGTCGCGCCTCTCGGTCTGTCTGTCTGGCGCGCGCGCCTGTCTGTCTCTCTCTCGCGCGCGCCTGTCTGTCTCTCTCTCGCGCGCGCCTGTCTGTCTCTCTCTCGCGCGCGCCTGTCTGTCTCTCTCTCGCGCGCGCCTGTCTGTCTCTCTCTCGCGCGCGCCTGTCTGTCTCTCTCTCTCTCTCTCTCGCGCGCCTGTCTGTCTCTCTCTCTCTCGCGCGCCTGTCTGTCTCTCTCTCTCTCTCTCTCGCGCGCCTGTCTGTCTCTCTCTCTCTCGCGCGCCTGTCTGTCTCTCTCTCTCTCTCGCGCGCCTGTCTGTCTCTCTCTCTCTCGCGCGCCTGTCTGTCTCTCTCTCGCGCGCCTGTCTGTCTCTCTCTCTCGCGCGCCTGTCTGTCTCTCTCTCTCTCGCGCGCCTGTCTGTCTCTCTCTCTCTCGCGCGCGCCTGTCTGTCTCTCTCTCTCTCGCGCGCCTGTCTGTCTCTCTCTCTCTCTCGCGCGCCTGTCTGTCTCTCTCTCTCTCGCGCGCCTGTCTGTCTCTCTGGCGCGCGCGCCTGTCTGTCTCTCTCTCTCGCGCGTCTGTCTCTCTCTCTCTCGCGCGCCTGTCTGTCTCTCTGGCGCGCGCGCCTGTCTGTCTCTCTCTCTCTCTCTCGCGCGCGCCTGTCTGTCTCTCTGGCGCGCGCGCCTGTCTGTCTCTCTGGCGCGCGCGCCTGTCTGTCTCTCTGGCGCGCGCGCCTGTCTGTCTCTCTGGCGCGCGCGCCTGTCTGTCTCTCTCTCTCTCTCTCTCGCGCGCCTTTCTGTCTCTCTGGCGCGCGCGCGCGCCTGTCTGTCTCTCTGGCGCGCGCGCGCGCCTGTCTGTCTCTCTCTCTCTCTCTCTCTCTCGCGCGCCTGTCTGTCTCTCTGGCGCGCGCGCCTGTCTGTCTCTCTGGCGCGCGCGCCTGTCTGTCTCTCTCTCTCTCTCTCTCTCGCGCGCCTGTCTGTCTCTCTCTCTCTCGCGCGCCTGTCTGTCTCTCTCTCTCTCGCGCGCCTGTCTGTCTGTCTCTCTCTCTCTCTCTCTCTCGCGCGCCTGTCTGTCTGTCTCTCTCTCTCTCTCTCTCTCGCGCGCCTGCCTGTCTGTCTCTCTCTCTCTCTCTCTCTCTCTCTCTCTCTCTCTCGCGCGCCTGTCTGTCTCTCTCTCTCTCGCGCGCCTGTCTGTCTCTCTCTCTCTCTCTCGCGCGCCTGTCTGTCTCTCTCTCTCTCGCGCGCCTGTCTGTCTGTCTCTCTCTCTCTCTCGCGCGCCTGTCTGTCTCTCTCTCTCTCGCGCGCCTGTCTGTCTCTCTCTCTCTCGCGCGCCTGTCTGTCTCTCTCTCTCTCGCGCGCCTGTCTGTCTCTCTCTCTCTCGCGCGCCTGTCTGTCTCTCTCTCTCTCGCGCGCCTGTCTGTCTCTCTCTCTCGCGCGCGCCTGTCTGTCTCTCTGGCGCGCGCGCCTGTCTGTCTCTCTGGCGCGCGCGCCTGTCTGTCTCTCTCTCGCGCGCCTGTCTGTCTCTCTGGCGCGCGCGCCTGTCTGTCTCTCTGGCGCGCGCGCCTGTCTGTCTCTCTGGCGCGGGCGCCTGTCTGTCTCTCTGGCGCGCGCGCCTGTCTGTCTCTCTGGCGCGCGCGCCTGTCTGTCTCTCTCTCGCGCGCGCCTGTCTGTCTCTCTCTCTCGCGCGCGCCTGTCTGTCTCTCTCTCTCTCGCGCGCCTGTCTGTCTCTCTCTCTCTCGCGCGCCTGTCTGTCTCTCTCTCTCTCGCGCGCCTGTCTGTCTCTCTCTCTCTCGCGCGCCTGTCTGTCTCTCTCTCTCTCTCTCGCGCGCCTGTCTGTCTCTCTCTCTCTCTCTCTCGCGCGCCTGTCTGTCTCTCTCTCGCGCGCCTGTCTGTCTCTCTCGCGCGCCTGTCTGTCTCTCTCTCTCGCGCGCCTGTCTGTCTCTCTCTCTCTCGCGCGCCTGTCTGTCTCTCTCTCTCTCGCGCGCGCCTGTCTCTCTCTCTCTCTCTCTCTCGCACGCCTGTCTGTCTCTCTCTCTCTCGCGCGCGCGCGCCTGTCTGTCTCTCTCTCTCTCTCGCGCGCCTGTCTGTCTCTCTCTCTTTCTCTCGCGCGCGCCTGTCTGTCTCTCTCTCTTTCTCTCTCTCTCGCGCGCGCCTGTCTGTCTCTCTCTCTCTCTCTCTCTCTCTCTCTCTCTCGCGCGCGCCTGTCTGTCTCTCTCTCTCGCGCGCGCCTGTCTGTCTGTCTCTCTCTCTCTCTCTCGCGCGCGCGCGCGCGACTGTCTGTCTGTCTCTCTCTCGCGCGCGCGCGCCTGTCTGTCTCTCTCTCTCTCTCTCTCGCGCGCGCCTGTCTGTCTCTCTCTCTCTTTCGCGCGCGCGCCTGTCTGTCTCTCTCTCGCGCCTGTCTGTCTGTCTCTCTCTCTCTCTCTCTCTCGCGCGCGCCTGTCTGTCTCTCTCTCTCTCTCTCGCGCCTGTCTGTCTCTCTCTCTCTCTCGCGCGCAAGTCTGTCTCTCTCTCTCTCTCTCTCGCGCGCGCCTGTCTGTCTCTCTCTCTCTCTCGCGCGCGCCTGTCTGTCTCTCTCTCTCTCGCGCGCGCCTGTCTGTCTCTCTCTCGCGCGCGCCTGTCTGTCTCTCTCTCTCTCGCGCGCGCCTGTCTGTCTCTCTCTCTCGCGCGCGCCTGTCTGTCTCTCTCTCGCGCGCGCCTGTCTGTCTCTCTCTCGCGCGCGCCTGTCTGTCTCTCTCTCTCTCGCGCGCGCCTGTCTGTCTCTCTCTCTCTCTCGAGCGCGCCTGTCTGTCTCTCTCTCTCTCTCTCTCGCGCACGCCTGTCTGTCTCTCTCTCTCGCGCGCGCCTGTCTGTCTCTCTCTCTCTCGCGCGCGCCTGTCTGTCTGTCTCTCCCTCGCGTGCGCCGTCAGTCTCTCTCTCTCTCGCGCGCGCGCCTGTCTGTCTCTCTCTCTCTCTCTCGCGCGCGCCTGTCTGTCTGTCTGTCTGTCTCTCTCTCTCTCTCTCTCGCGCGCGCCTGTCTGTCTGTCTCTCTCTCTCTCGCGCGCGCCTGTCTGTCTCTCTCTCTCTCTCGCGCGCGCCTGTCTCTCTCTCTCTCGCGCGCGCCTGTCTGTCTCTCTCTCTCTCGCGCGCGCCTGTCTGTCTCTCTCTCTCTCGCGCGCGCCTGTCTGTCTCTCTCTCGCGCGCGCCTGTCTGTCTCTCTCTCGCGCGCGCCTGTCTGTCTCTCTCTCTCTCGCGCGCGCCTGTCTGTCTCTCTCTCTCTCGCGCGCGCCTGTCTGTCTGTCTCTCTCTCTCTCTCTCTCTCGCGCGCGCCTGTCTGTCTCTCTCGCGCGCCTGTCTGTCTCTCTCTCTCTCTCGCGCGCCTGTCTGTCTCTCTCTCTCTCGCGCGCGCCTGTCTGTCTCTCTCTCTCTCGCGCGCCTGTCTGTCTCTCGCGCGCGCCTGTCTGTCTCTCTCTCTCTCTCGCGCGCGCCTGTCTGTCTCTCTCTCTTTCTCTCTCTCGCGCGCGCCTGTCTGTCTCTCTCTTTCTCTCTCTCGCGCGCGCGCGCGCCTGTCTGTCTCTCTCTTTCTCTCTCTCGCGCGCGCCTGTCTGTCTCTCTCCCTCTCTCTCTCTCGCGCGCGCGCGCCTGCCTGTCTGTCTGTCTGTCTGTCTCTCTCTCTCTCTCTCTCTCTCTCTCTCTCTCTCTCTCTCTCTCTCTCTCTCTCGCGCGACTGTCTGTCTCTCTCTCTCTCGCGCGCGCGACTGTCTGTCTCTCTCTCTCTCTCTCTCTCTCTCTCTCTCGCGCGCGCCTGTCTGTCTCTCTCTTTCTCTCTCGCGCGCGCCTGTCTGTCTCTCTCTCTCTTTCGCGCGCGCGCCTGTCTGTCTCTCTCTTGCGCGCCTGTCTGTCTCTCTCTCGCGCGCGCCTGTCTGTCTCTCTCTCTCTCTCTCGCGCGCGCCTGTCTGTCTCTCTCTCTCGCGCCTGTCTGTCTCTCTCTCTCTCGCGCGCGCCTGTCTGTCTCTGTCTCTCTCGCGCGCGCCTGTCTGTCTCTCTCTCTCTCGCGCGCGCCTGTCTGTCTGTCTCTCTCTCTCTCGCGCGCGCCTGTCTGTCTCTCTCTCTCGCGCGCGCCTGTCTGTCTGTCTCTCTCTCTCTCGCGCGTGCCTGTCTGTCTTTCTCTCCCTCGCGCGCGCCGTCAGTCTCTCTCTCTCTCGCGCGCGCCTGTCTGTCTCTCTCTCTCTCGCGCGCCTGTCTGTCTCTCTCTCTCTCGCGCGCGCCTGTCTGTCTCTCTCTCTCTCTCTCTCTCTCTCTCGCGCGCGCCTGTCTGTCTCTCTCTCTCTCTCTCTCTCTCGCGCGCGCCTGTCTGTCTCTCTCTCTCTCGCGCGCGCCTGTCTGTCTCTCTCTCTCTCTCTCGCGCGCGCCTGTCTGTCTCTCTCTCGCGCGCCTGTCTGTCTCTCTCTCTCTCGCGCGCGCCTGTCTGTCTCTCTCTCTCTCTCTCGCGCGCGCCTGTCTGTCTCTCTCTCTCGCGCCTGTCTGTCTCTCTCTCTCTCGCGCGCGCCTGTCTGTCTCTGTCTCTCTCGCGCGCGCCTGTCTGTCTCTCTCTCTCTCGCGCGCGCCTGTCTGTCTGTCTCTCTCTCTCTCGCGCGCGCCTGTCTGTCTCTCTCTCTCGCGCGCGCCTGTCTGTCTGTCTCTCTCTCTCTCGCGCGTGCCTGTCTGTCTTTCTCTCCCTCGCGCGCGCCGTCAGTCTCTCTCTCTCTCGCGCGCGCCTGTCTGTCTCTCTCTCTCTCGCGCGCCTGTCTGTCTCTCTCTCTCTCTCTCTCGCGCGCGCCTGTCTGTCTCTCTCTCTCTCTCTCTCTCTCTCGCGCGCGCCTGTCTGTCTCTCTCTCTCTCGCGCGCGCCTGTCTGTCTCTCTCTCTCTCTCGCGCGCGCCTGTCTGTCTCTCTCTCTCTCTCTCGCGCGCGCCTGTCTGTCTCTCTCTCGCGCGCGCCTGTCTGTCTCTCTCTCTCTCGCGCGCGCCTGTCTGTCTCTCTCTCTCTCGCGCGCGCCTGTCTGTCTCTCTCTCTCTCTCTCTCTCGCGCGCGCCTGTCTGTCTCTCTCTCTCGCGCGCCTGTCTGTCTCTCTCTCTCTCGCGCGCGCCTGTCTGTCTCTCTCTCTCTCGCGCGCCTGTCTGTCTCTCTCTCTCTCTCGCGCGCCTGTCTGTCTCTCTCTCTCTCTCGCGCGCGCGCCTGTCTGTCTCTCTCTCTTTCTCTCTCTCGCGCGCGCCTGTCTGTCTCTCTCTCTTTCTCTCTCTCGCGCGCGCGCGCCTGTCTGTCTCTCTCTCTCTCGCGCGCGCCTGTCTGTCTCTCTCTCTCGCGCGCGCCTGTCTGTCTCTCTCTCGCGCGCGCCTGTCTGTCTCTCTCTCGCGCGCGCCTGTCTGTCTCTCTCTCTCTCGCGCGCGCCTGTCTGTCTCTCTCTCTCTCTCGAGCGCGCCTGTCTGTCTGTCTCTCTCTCTCTCTCTCTCTCGCGCGCGCCTGTCTGTCTCTCTCGCGCGCCTGTCTGTCTCTCTCTCTCTCTCGCGCGCCTGTCTGTCTCTCTCTCTCTCGCGCGCGCCTGTCTGTCTCTCTCTCTCTCGCGCGCCTGTCTGTCTCTCGCGCGCGCCTGTCTGTCTCTCTCTCTCTCTCGCGCGCGCCTGTCTGTCTCTCTCTCTTTCTCTCTCTCGCGCGCGCCTGTCTGTCTCTCTCTTTCTCTCTCTCGCGCGCGCGCGCGCCTGTCTGTCTCTCTCTTTCTCTCTCTCGCGCGCGCGCGCCTGTCTGTCTCTCTCCCTCTCTCTCTCTCGCGCGCGCGCGCGCCTGCCTGTCTGTCTGTCTGTCTGTCTGTCTCTCTCTCTCTCTCTCTCTCGCGCGCGCCTGTCTGTCTGTCTCTCTCTCTCTCTCTCGCGCGCGCGCGCGACTGTCTGTCTCTCTCTCTCTCGCGCGCGCGCCTGTCTGTCTCTCTCTCTCTCTCTCTCTCTCGCGCGCGCCTGTCTGTCTCTCTCTCTCTCTCTCGCCTGTCTGTCTCTCTCTCTCTTTCGCGCGCGCGCCTGTCTGTCTCTCTCTCGCGCGCCTGTCTGTCTCTCTCTCTCTCGCGCGCGCCTGTCTGTCTCTCTCTCTCTCTCTCGCGCGCGCCTGTCTGTCTCTCTCTCTCGCGCCTGTCTGTCTCTCTCTCTCTCGCGCGCGCCTGTCTGTCTCTGTCTCTCTCGCGCGCGCCTGTCTGTCTCTCTCTCTCTCGCGCGCGCCTGTCTGTCTGTCTCTCTCGCGCGCGCCTGTCTGTCTCTCTCTCTCGCGCGCGCCTGTCTGTCTGTCTGTCTCTCTCTCTCTCGCGCGTGCCTGTCTGTCTTTCTCTCCCTCGCGCGCGCCGTCAGTCTCTCTCTCTCTCGCGCGCGCCTGTCTGTCTCTCTCTCTCTCGCGCGCCTGTCTGTCTCTCTCTCTCTCTCTCTCGCGCGCGCCTGTCTGTCTCTCTCTCTCTCTCTCTCGCGTGCGCCTGTCTGTCTCTCTCTCTCTCGCGCGCGCCTGTCTGTCTCTCTCTCTCTCTCTCGCGCGCGCCTGTCTCTCTCTCTCTCTCTCGCGCGCGCCTGTCTCTCTCTCGCGCGCGCCTGTCTGTCTCTCTCTCTCTCGCGCGCGCCTGTCTGTCTCTCTCTCTCTCTCTCGCGCGCGCCTGTCTGTCTCTCTCTCTCTCTCTCTCTCGCGCGCGCGCGCCTGTCTGTCTCTCTCTCTCGCGCGCCTGTCTGTCTCTCTCTCTCTCGCGCGCGCCTGTCTGTCTCTCTCTCTCTCGCGCGCCTGTCTGTCTCTCTCTCTCTCGCGCGCGCCTGTCTGTCTCTCTCTCTCGCGCGCGCGCCTGTCTGTCTCTCTCTCTCTCTTTCTCTCTCTCGCGCGCGCCTGTCTGTCTCTCTCTCTTTCTCTCTCTCGCGCGCGCGCGACTGTCTGTCTCTCTCTCTCTCTCTCGCGCGCGCGCCTGTCTGTCTGTCTCTCTCTCTCTCTCTCTCTCTCGCGCGCGCCTGTCTGTCTCTCTCTCTCTCGCGCGCGCCTGTCTGTCTCTCTCTCTCTCTCTCGCGCGCGCCTGTCTGTCTCTCTCTCTCGCGCCTGTCTGTCTCTCTCTCTCGCGCGCGCCTGTCTGTCTCTCTCTCGCGCGCGCCTGTCTGTCTCTCTCTCTCTCTCTCGCGCGCGCCTGTCTGTCTCTCTCTCTCTCTCTCGCGCGCCTGTCTGTCTCTCTCTCTCGCGCGCGCCTGTCTGTCTCTCTCTCTCTCGCGCGCGCCTGTCTGTCTCTCTCTCTCTCGCGCGCGCCTGTCTGTCTCTCTCTCGCGCGCGCCTGTCTGTCTCTCGCGCGCGCCTGTCTGTCTCTCTCTCTCGCGCGCGCCTGTCTGTCTGTCTCTCTCTCTCTCGCGCGTGCCTGTCTGTCTTTCTCTCCCTCGCGCGCGCCGTCAGTCTCTCTCTCTCTCTCGCGCGCGCCTGTCTGTCTCTCTCTCTCTCGCGCGCCTGTCTGTCTCTCTCTCTCTCTCTCTCGCGCGCCTGTCTGTCTGTCTCTCTCTCTCTCTCTCGCGCGCGCGCCTGTCTGTCTCTCTCTCTCTCTCGCGCGCGCCTGTCTGTCTCTCTCTCTCTCTCTCGCGCGCGCCTGTCTGTCTCTCTCTCTCTCTCTCGCGCGCGCCTGTCTGTCTCTCTCTCTCGCGCGCGCGCCTGTCTCTCTCTCTCTCGCGCGCGCCTGTCTGTCTCTCTCTCTCTCTCTCGCGCGCGCCTGTCTGTCTCTCTCTCTCTCTCGCGCGCCTGTCTGTCTCTCTCTCTCTCGCGCGCGCCTGTCTGTCTCTCTCTCTCGCGCGCGCCTGTCTGTCTCTCTCTCTCGCGCGCGCGCCTGTCTGTCTCTCTCTCTCGCGCGCGCGCCTGTCTGTCTCTCTCTCTCGCGCGCGCGCCTGTCTGTCTCTCTCTCTCGCGCGCGCCTGTCTGTCTCTCTCTCTCGCGCGCGCCTGTCTGTCTCTCTCTCTCGCGCGCGCCTGTCTGTCTCTCTCTCGCGCGCCTGTCTGTCTCTCTCGCGCGCCTGTCTGTCTCTCTCTCTCGCGCGCGCGCCTGTCTGTCTCTCTCTCTCGCGCGCGCGCCTGTCTGTCTCTCTCTCTCGCGCGCGCGCCTGTCTGTCTCTCTCTCTCTCGCGCGCGCCTGTCTGTCTCTCTCTCTCTCTCGCGCGCGCCTGTCTGTCTCTCTCTCTCTCGCGCGCGCCTGTCTGTCTCTCTCTCTCGCACGCGCCTGTCTCTCTCTCTCTCGCGCGCGCCTGTCTCTCTCTCTCGCGCGCACGCCTGTCTGTCTCTCTCTCTCTCGCGCGCGCCTGTCTGTCTCTCTCTCTCGCGCGCGCCTGTCTGTCTCTCTCTCTCGCGCGCGCCTGTCTGTCTCTCTCTCTCTCTCTCTCGCGCGCGCCTGTCTGTCTCTCTCTCGCGCGCGCCTGTCTGTCTCTCTCTCGCGCGCGCCTGTCTGTCTCTCTCTCTCGCGCGCGCCTGTCTGTCTCTCTCGCGTGCGCCTGTCTGTCTGTCTCTCTCTCTCGCGCGCCTGTCTGTCTCTCTCTCTCTCTCGCGCGCGCCTGTCTGTCTCTCTCTCTCTCGCGCGCGCCTGTCTGTCTCTCTCTCTCTCTCGCGCGCGCCTGTCTGTCTCTCTCTCTCTCTCTCGCGCGCGCCTGTCTGTCTCTCTCTCTCTCTCTCTCTCGCGCGCGCCTGTCTGTCTCTCTCTCTCTCTCTCGCGCGCGCCTGTCTGTCTCTCTCTCTCTCTCGCGCTCGCCTGTCTGTCTCTCTCTCGCGCGCGCCTGTCTGTCTCTCTCTCGCGCGCGCCTGTCTGTCTCTCTCTCGCGCGCGCCTGTCTGTCTCTCTCT
>NC_074688.1:33587472-33637472 GCF_029448725.1 Salvelinus fontinalis
GGCAGAGTGAGCAGTTTAATTGTGTGTGTGTGTGTGTGTGTGTGTTGGTTGTTGTGTTGTCTGAGAAAGCTCTTAAAAGTGAGAGAGTATTGATTAGATTCCAACAGACAATTAATCAATTCATTAACCAATTGGCTCCCTGTCCTTCAAAGGGTCTACTCTGCACAGTTAAGTGATTTTTAATTAGCTAACATTCGCCAAGGTTCAAACACCGGAGAGGGAGGGATGTGTGTTTCTGTGTGTGTGTGTTTGTATGCATTACAGTGTGTTTATTACACTGTGCCAAGGACGGTGTAGCACACTTTCTGATTAGTGTGTGTGTGTGTGTGTGTGTGTGTGTGTGTGTGTGTGTGTGTGTGTGTGTGTGTGTGTGTGTGTGTGTGTGTGTGTGTGTGTGTGCATGTGCGAGCGCGTGCGAGTGTGTTCTTTCTGCCAGATCTCTGCCTTCCAGGGGCCACCAGGTCGAGATCCTGCCAGCCAGATCACCTTGTACCCTGCCAGCCACACTTTTCTCTCTTGCTTCAGATGGACTGTCTGAATAACACACACACACACACACACAAACACAAACACACACACACACACACACACACACACACACACACACACACACACACACACACACACACACACACACACACACACACACACACAAACACGCACAAGCTGAAGAAGATGGCAGCTATACCATGTCGGGTGTCCCAGCACAAAATGCACCACTTAACGCTTGATAAGAGACAGAAAGACAATGAGAGAAAAAGAGACAGAATGAGCCAAAAAACGAAAGAAGAGATGTTCTATGCTCATCCATTGTCGAGGATTCTCTATGCCTGCTCTTGTTAAGCTGCTGCAATGGGATTTTCTTAGCTGAATTATAGTCAGATTTGTAGCCAGAGAGAGATGTTAAAAAGCCACACTGTTCTCTAGAGAGAGAGAGAGAGAGAGAGAGAGAGAGAGACAGAGAGAGAGAGAGAGAGAGAGGGATGTTAAAATCCAGACTGTTCTGAGAAAGAGGGAGATGTTATAATGCCAGACTGTTCTCTGAGAGAGAGAGAGAGAGAGAGAGAGAGAGAGAGATGTTAAAATCCAGACTGTTCTGAGAAAGAGGGAAATGTTAAAATGCCAGACTGTTCTGAGAAAGAGAGAGATAGTAAAATGCCAGACTGTTCTGAGAAAGAGAGAGAGATAGTAAAATGCCAGACTGTTCTGAGAAAGAGAGATGTAAAAATGCCAGACTGTTCTGAGAAAGAGAGAGATGTTAAAATGCCAGACTGTTCTGAGAAAGAGAGAGATGTAAAAATGCAAGACTGTTCTGAGACAGAGAGAGATGTAAAAATGCCAGACTGTTCTGAGAAAGAGGGAGATGTTAAAATACCAGACTGTTCTGAGAAAGAGAGAGATGTTAAAATGACAGACTGTTCTGAGAAAGAGAGAGAGATGTTAAAATGACAGACTATTCTGATAAAGAGAGAGATGTAAAAATGCCAGACTGTTCTGAGAAAGAGAGAGAGATAGTAAATTGCCAGACTAATCTGAGAAAGAGAGAGAGATGTTAAAATGCCAGATTGTTCTGAGAAAGAGAGAGAAAGCAAAAGAGAGAGATGTTAAAATGCCAGACTGTTCTGAGAAAGAGATGTTAAAATGCCAGACTGTTCTGAGAAAGAGAGAGATGTTAAAATGCCAGACTGTTCTGAGAAAGAGAGAGATGTTAAAATGCCAGACTGTTCTGAGAAAGAGAGAGATATGTTAAAATGCCAGACTATTCTGAGAAAGATGGAGATATGTTAAAATGCTAGACTGTTCTGAAAAACAGGGAGATGTTAAAAGGCCAGACTGTTCTGAGAAAGAGAGAAAGAGTTTAAAATGCCAGACTGTTCTGAGAAAGAGAGAGAGATGTTAAAATGCCAGACTAATCTGAGAAAAAGCGAGAGAGAGATGTTAAAATGCCAGATTGTTCTGAGAAAGAGAGAGATGGAAAAATGCCAGACTATTCTGAGAAAGAGAGACTGTTAAAATGCCAGACTTTTCTGAGAAAGAGAGAGATGTTAAAATGCCAGACTGTTCTGAGAAAGAGAGAGATGTTAAAATGCCAGACTGTTCTGAGAAAGAGAGAGATCTGTTAAAATGCCAGACTATTCTGAGAAAGATGGAGATATGTTAAAATGCCAGACTGTTCTGAGAAAGAGGGAGATGTTAAAAGGCCAGACTGTTCTGAGAAAGAGAGAAAGATGTTAAAATGCCAGACTGTTCTGAGAAAGAGAGAGAGATGTTAAAATGCCAGACTAATCTGAGAGAGAGAGAGAGAGAGATGTAAAAATGCCAGACTGTTCTGAGAAAGAGGGAGATGTTAAAATGCCAGACTGTTCTGAGAAAGCGAGAGATATTAAAATGCCAGACTGTTCTGAGAAAGAGAGAGATATTAAAATGACAGACTGTTCTGAGAAAGAGAGAGATGTTAAAATGAAAGACTGTTCTGAGAAAGAGAGAGAGATGTTAAAATGCCAGACTGTTCTGAGAAAGAGAGATGTTAAAATGACAGACTATTCTGAGGGGGTGGATACTGCACCAGGAGCTCAGTGCTGAAAGAGACATTACTGTAGAAATCTCTCAGCACCCCTCCCCTTTTCTTTCTGTCTTTCTCTCCCTTTTCTCCCCATCCACCCTTTCCCCTCAGACAAGAGTCCCCGCTGCACCACATCAAAGGAGGGATAAGGGAGACGGAGAGAGCAAGAGGGTGAAGGAGAGAGAGAGAGGGAGAGGGAGAGGGTGGGAGAGAGAGGGAAAGGGTGGGAGAAGGTGGGGGAGAGAGGGAGAGGGAGAAGGTGGGAGAGGGTGGGAGAGAGAGAGGGAGAGAGAGGGAGAGGGTGGGAGAGGGTGGGAGAGAGAGGGCGAGGGAGAGGGTGGGAGAGAGGGAGAGGGTGGGAGAGAGAGGGAGAGGGTGGGAGAGAGTGAGAGAGAGAGAGAGGGAGAGGGTGGGAGAGAGAGAGAGGGAGAGGGTGGGAGAGGGTGAGGGGAGAGAGAGGGTGAGGGTGGGAGAGGGTGGCTGAGAGAGGGAGAGGGTGGGAGAGAGAGGGAGAGGGTGAGAGAGGGTGGGAGAGGGTGAGAGAGGGTGGGCGAGAGAGAGAGGGAGAGCGTGGGAGAGAGAGGGAGAGGGTGGGAGAGAGTGAGAGAGAGAGAGAGGGAGAGGGTGGGAGAGAGAGAGAGGGAGAGGGGGTGGGAGAGGGTGAGGGGAGAGAGAGGGTGAGGGTGGGAGAGGGTGGCTGAGAGAGGGAGAGGGTGGGAGAGAGAGGGAGAGGGTGAGAGAGGGTGGGAGAGGGTGAGAGAGGGTGGGCGAGAGAGAGAGGGAGAGCGTGGGAGAGAGAGGGAGAGGGTGAGAGAGGGTGGGAGAGAGAGGGAGAGGGTGGGAGAGAGAGGGAGAGGGTGGGAGAGAGAGGGAGAGGGTGGGAGAGAGAGGGAGAGGGTGGGAGAGAGAGGGAGAGGGGGGGAGAGACTAGGGGCTGACTTCTCCCTCCCTCTAGAGCAGTTATTTTTCTTCTGTTGGAGGCATGAAAGAGATGTTAACCCAGTTCTAGAGCTCCATCATGATAGAGAAACACAACCTCTCTCTCTCTTCCCTTTTGCCAATCTTGGTGTCCTGTGGACGTCGGGCCCTCATACCACCCTCATGGAGTCTGTTTCTGACCGTTTGAGCAGACACATGCACAGTTGTGGCCTGTTGGAGGTCATTTTGCAGGGCTCTGACAGTGCACCTCCTGGCACAAAGGCGGAGGTAGCGGTCCTGCTGCTGGGTTGCTGCCCTCCTACGGCCTCCTCCACGTCTCCTGATGTACTGGCCTGTCCCCTGGTAGCGCCTCCATGCTCTGGACACTACGCTGACAGACACAGCAAACCTTTTTGCCACAGCTCGCATTGATGTGCCATCCTGGATGAACTGCACTACCTGAGCCACTTGTGTGGGTTGTAGACTCCGTCTCATGCTACCACTAGTGTGAGAGCACCGCCAGCATTCAAAAGTGACCAAAACATCAGCCAGGAAGCATAGGAACTGAGAAGTGGTCTGTGGTCACCACCTGCAGAATCACTCCTTTTTTGGGGGTGTCTTGCTAATTGCCTATAATTTCCACCTTTTGTCTATTCCATTTGCACAACAGCATGTGAAATTTATTGTCAATCAGTGTTGCTTCCTAAGTGGACAGTTTGATTTCATAGAAGTGTGATTGACTTGGAGTTACATTGTGTTGTTTAAGTGTTCCCTTTATTTTTTTGAGCAGTGTATATACACACTGTGCTACATGTCCACATCGTCCAACGTTGTGTTTTTTTAGAAAGTGAACATCTCAATTAACCTGCCTGTCAGGACCTGCCATCTCTGTTTTCTTCTTTCTTCAGAGGGAAGTTAAGAGGAGGGACATCAAAGCCTCCTTTTCTAGAAGTGTTTGTGCGTGTGTATGTGTGTGTGTGAGGGAGAAAGAGAGAGACAGAGAGAGACGAGCCCAGCAGCCACTCTAAATCAGTGAATTACAGTCTGTGTCCATTCACACAGCATGCTGCTTTACTGATATCTACAACCTAAAAGGGTCCTTCGGCTATCCCCATAGGAGAACCCTTTGAAGAACCCTTTTTGGTTCCAGGTAGAACCCTACATGGAACCCAACAGAGATCTACCTGGAACAGAAAAGGGAGCTAAAAAGGGTTATCCTAGAGTGTGCCTTTTCAGATGTGTCCCTTGTACCTCTCTCCATGCCCACCCAGACTTATATCAGGCACTCAGAAAGAAGGGAGAGAGAGAGAAGGAGGGTGGGGGTGTGAAGTGGAAGAGAAAAGGGGAGGAGGGAAGAGGAGAGGAGTGTCCACTGCAGATCCTATCCTACCAGGGTAGATTGCACAGAGTCAGGTCATTGAGGTCCCTCTCTGTGTGTGTTATACTGCATCACTAAAGAGGAGAGGAGGGGAGAGAACTAGGGAGAAGGGAGGGAGGGAGAGAGAGAGAGAGAGAGAGAGAGAGAGAGAGATGGTGGGGCAAAGAAGAAAGCTGCAAGAGGAAAGAGCATTGGCACAGATATTGGTTCTCAATTTCATCCATCAGGTTTTTCCCTCACAATTGTCAAACATGAGTGGTCAAGTGTGTGCATGTTAGAACGGCCACAGGGGGTAGAGTATAACTCTGCCAGCGAAAAGCAAAGCAGAAAGAAATGCATTATGCCATGGTCACATTGAGTCAAATATGATCCCTCTGGTTGATATCTTTTGTGTAATGAAGGATCAGACACAGCTGGGGATCTATCCCTGTGTGTGCGTGCGTGCGTGCGTGCGTGTGTGTGTGTGTGTACCTAAACCCACCCTAGGTGCAGAGAAGGTGCTGATTTGTGTGAAACAATGACAGGTGTGTTGGCTGTACCCCTCGCCTGCTGATACTGAGGAGGATTACCTGGATCACACTCACACACAGAGGCGCACACGCACGCTACACACACAAACACATAGACACACATACACAGACAGACACACAGACACACAGACAAACACATACGCACTCATGCAGACACACACACACTCACTCCTCTCGTTGGTCAAACCACAGGAGGAGCTTGTCATTAAGTTCCCTACAGAATTCTCAGGGTGTCATTTACTAAGACAACAGAACAAATTAGGCTGGAATTCATTATTTGATTTTAGAAGGGGGAATACTCTATTTACCTTTTGTATGGAAACCAAGGATTAGATATTGTAAATTGTGACAGTGTTTCGTGAACAGAGCTAGTGATGGTGAGTGTGTATACAGTACACGTGTCCTATGGGTATGAGCGTGTATGGACGATTTGTAAAGATTTCATGCTGTCTGACAGACAAACACCCAAACCTGATCCCCGAAACTCAACAGCAAAGAACAGAAAAAAAGAAACACGCATAACATTTATTGTTTAAAAGTTCAGTTGATTTCATTCTCTTGTTGTTTGCTTTCTGCATGGCCCCTGGAGGTTGTGGAAGCAGAGGGATATGGGTAGAGGGGCTTGGGATTTGGGGGCCTGAGGGAGGGGATAGGAGTGAAAGAGTTGAGGAGCCAAAATCAAAAGAGCATGCCGGAATATGTTCTGGGGAACATTGGGTCTGACTTAATCATCCCCTGACGTTAGCGTAAACACTGAATCTGATTTGATGTAATTGGGTTTGTAGTGAGGGTAAATACTGAAATGTAGACCCCTCGCATATTCAACAACATCTTTTCTCCTCCTCCAGTACTCCAGTCCTCCAGTCCTGCAGTCCTCCAGTCCTCCAGTCCTCCAGTCCAGCAGTCCTCCAGTCCTCCAGTCCTCCAGTCCTCCAGTCCTCCAGTCCTCCAGTCCTGCAGTCCTCCACTCCTGCAGTCCTCCAGTCCTCCAGTCCTGCAGTCCTCCAGTCCTGCAGTCCTCCAGTCCTCCAGTCCTCCAGTCCTCCACTCCTGCAGTCCTCCACTCCTGCAGTCCTCCACTCCTGCAGTCCTCCAGTCCTGCAGTCCTCCAGTCCTGCAGTCCTCCAGTCCTCCAGTCCTCCAGTCCTCCAGTCCTGCAGTCCTCCACTCCTGCAGTCCTCCAGTCCTGCAGTCCTCCAGTCCTCCAGTCCTCCAGTCCTCCAGTCCTGCAGTCCTCCACTCCTGCAGTCCTCCACTCCTGCAGTCCTCCAGTCCTCCAGTCCTTCAGTCCTCCATTCCTGCAGTCCTCCAGTCCTCCACTCCTGCAGTCCTCCAGTCCTCCAGTCCTTCAGTCCTCCAGTCCTGCAGTCATCCTCTCCTCCAGTCCTCCAGTCCTCCAGTCCTCCAGTCCTCCAGTCCTCAGACCTCTCTTTTTCTTCATTTTCTACTCTCTCTCTCTCATTTATTTTTGTTCCGAAAGAGGGAACAAAACAAAGAAGCATTCCAGAAGGGTTGTTCTTCATTCGGCCTCTTGTGCAAAACGGAAAGTCTTAAACAATTTCCATAATGTTGTTTTGTTGGACCGTGCTGTCTTTGCCGTGATTTTTCTTGGGGTTATTTGGTAATTCGATTTCAGAGAAAGAAATGCAAGAGAAAGGCAAAGGGAGTGATGTATATTTTTGAAAAACCTTTCAATCGATTTCCTGGCCTTGGTTTTGAGTTACTTCACATTTGTGGTTATGGATCGTCAACAAAGACCAACATTTCTCCCGTCTTCCCCTCCTCTCACCCTTCCTCCCCCTCCTGGAACTCATGGCGTACACTTAAAAGTTTGCGTCTCAGCGTCTTGTCATCCCTCTCCCTCACCCCTCCATCATTCTCAGTAATGTAGTCATGCTGATTGCATCGTCCCAACTAATGCCATTCTTCCCTATTTTAGTCCTGAGAGAGTCACAGACTGAATTCCCATTGCAGCCATTTCAATGACCCCCACTCTGACAACACACTAGATCCAAGCCTTGTTCCCTGTTCCCTATAACCAAACCACATCAGCTTCACTTGAACCATTCTGATCACATTACTTGAACAACAACACACCGGCTTCAGCCATTTACGTCTTATTAAGTCCTCTATAACAGATTATATATATATAAATCCTCTGTAACAGATTATATATATAAGTCTTCTGTAACAGATTATATATATAAATCCTCTATAACGGATTCAGATCAGATAGATCCCTCCTTAGCAATTAAGATAGCATTTCATTTTCAAACAATAGATTCCCTTTATCGTACTGTTCATTTATGTCAGGGAACCAACCTCATTTAGCAGCCTGTTCCACACCACACCCATGGGAACTCCTATGAAGCAAGGCAGACGTGTAATAAGATAAGGAGGAGCTGTAATAACACTCATATTTTATCTCTTTCATTTCTTATCTTTTCATCTCAGAACTGACCTCAAAACACAAGACAGTATATCCTGGGTGTTAAAGCAAGGCCAAACAGCTGCAGGCATGATATCTGTCTGTATCACCTGGGCCCACTTCTCTCACCATACTTCACTACAGGATGTCTAAACTATGTCTACTTTCTCAATGATCAATACAACTCTATCTTCTCATCTACACCTCATCTATATTCTCCTCCTCTACACCTCATCTATATCCTCCTCCTCTACACCTCCTCTATATCCTCCTCCTCTACACCTCCTCTATATCCTCCTCCTTCTCTACACCTCATCTATATCCTCCTCCTCTACACCTCATATACCTCCTCCTCCTCTACACCTCACCTATATCCCCCTCCTCTACACCTCATATACCTCCTCCTCCTCTACACCTCATCTATATATCCTCCTCCTCTACACCTCATCTATATCCTCCTCCTCGACACCTCATATACCTCCTCCTCCTCTACACCTCTTATATATATTCCTCATCTACACCTCATCTATATCCTCCTCCTCTACACCTCATATACCTCCTCCTCCTCTACACCTCTTATATATCCTCCTCTTCTACACCTCATCTATATTCTCCTCCTCTACACCTCATCTATACCCTAATCCTCTACACCTCATCTATATCCTCCTCCTCTACACCTCTTATATACCCTCCTCCTCTACACCTCATCTATATCCTCCTCATCTACACTTCAGCTATATCCTCCTCCTCTACACCTCCTCTATATCCTCCTCCTCATATACCTCCTCCTCTACACCTCAGCTATATCCTCCTCCTCTACTCCTCCTCTATACCCTCCTCATCTACACCTCAGCTATATCCTCCTCCTCTACACCTCCTCTATATCCTCCTCCTCATATACCTCCTCCTCTACACCTCAGCTATATCCTCCTCCTCTACTCCTCCTCTATATCCTCCTCATCTACACCTCATCAATATCCTCCTCCTCTACACCTCATCTATATCCTCCTCCTCTACACCTCATATACCTGCTCCTCCTCTACACCTCTTATATATCCTCCTCATCTACACCTCATCTATATCCTCCTCCTCTACACCTCATATACCTCCTCCTCCACTACACCTCTTATATATCCTCCTCATCTACACCTCATCTATATCCTCCTCCTCTACACCTTACATACCTCCTCCTCCTCTACACCTCATCTATATATCCTCCTCCTCGACACCTCCTCTATATCCTAGTCCACTTTAACCTCATCTATACCCTCCTCCTCTACACCTCATATACATCCTCCTCCTCTACACCTCATCTATATCCTCCTCCTCTACATCTTCTATATCCTCCTCCTCTACACCTCATCTATATCCTCCTCCTCTACACCTCATCTATATCCTCCTCCTCTACACCTCATCTATATCCTCCTCCTCTACACCTTCTATATCCTCCTCCTCTACACCTCTTCTATACCCTCCTCCTCTACACCTCATCTATATCCTCCTCCTCTACACCTCATCTATATCCTCCTCCTCTACACCTCATGTACCTCCTCCTCTACACCTCATCTCTATATCCTCCTCCTCTACTCCACCTCATCTATATCCTCCTCCTCTACACCTCATCTATATCCTCCTCCTCTACACCTCATATACTTCCTCCTCCTCTACACCTCATCTATATATCCTCCTCCTCTACACCTCATCTATGTCCTCCTCCTCTACACCTCATCTATATCCTCCTCCTCTACACCTCATATATATCATCCTCCTCTACACCTCATCTATATCCTCCTCCTCTACACCTCATATACCTCCTCCTCCTCTACACCTCTTATATATCCTCCTCCTCTACACCTCATATACTTCCTCCTCCTCTACACCTCATCTATATATCCTCCTCCTCTACACCTCATCTATATCCTCCTCCTCTACACCTCATCTATATCCTCCTCCTCTACACCTCATATATATCATCCTCCTCTACACCTCATCTATATCCTCCTCCTCTACACCTCATATACCTCCTCCTCCTCTACACCTCTTATATATCCTCCTCCTCTACACCTCATCTATATTCTCCTCCTCTACACCTCATCTATACCCTAATCCTCTACACCTCATCTATATCCTCCTCCTCTACACCTCTTACATACCCTCCTCCTCTACACCTCATATATATCCTCCTCATCTACACCTCAGCTATATCCTCCTCCTCTACACCTCCTCTATATCCTCCTCCTCATATACCTCCTCCTCTACACCTCAGCTATATCCTCCTCCTCTACTCCTCCTCTATACCCTCCTCATCTACACCTCAGCTATATCCTCCTCCTCTACACCACCTCCATATCCTCCTCCTCATATACCTCCTCCTCTACACCTCAGCTATATCCTCCTCCTCTACTCCTCATCTATATCCTCCTCATCTACACCTCATCAATATCCTCCTCCTCTACACCTCATCTATATCCTCCTCCTCTACACCTCCTCTATATCCTCCTCCTCATATACCTCCTCCTCTACACCTCATATACCTGCTCCTCCTCTACACCTCTTATATATCCTCCTCATCTACACCTCATCTATATCCTCCTCCTCTACACCTCATATACCTCCTCCTCCACTACACCTCTTATATATCCTCCTCATCTACACCTCATCTATATCCTCCTCCTCTACACCTTACATACCTCCTCCTCCTCTACACCTCATCTATATATCCTCCTCCTCGACACCTCATCTATATCCTAGTCCACTTTAACCTCATCTATACCCTCCTCCTCTACACCTCATATACATCCTCCTCCTCTACACCTCATCTATATCCTCATCCTCTACATCTTCTATATCCTCCTCCTCTACACCTCATCTATATCCTCCTCCTCTACACCTCATCTATATCCTCCTCCTCTACACCTCCTCTATATCCTCCTCCTCTACACCTTCTATATCCTCCTCCTCTACACCTCTTCTATACCTTCCTCCTCTACAACTCATCTATATCCTCCTCCTCTACACCTCATCTATATCCTCCTCCTCTACACCTCATATACCTCCTCCTCTACACCTCATCTCTATATCCTCCTCCTCTACACCTCATCTATATCCTCCTCCTCTACACCTCATATACTTCCTCCTCCTCTACACCTCATCTATATATCCTCCTCCTCTACACCTCATCTATATCCTCCTCCTCTACACCTCATCTATATCCTCCTCCTCTACACCTCATCTATATCATCCTCCTCTACACCTCATCTATATCCTCCTCCTCTACACCTCATATACCTCCTCCTCCTTATCACCTCATCTATATATCCTCCTCCTCTACACCTCATCTATATATCATCATCCTCTACACCTCATCTATATATCCTCCTCCTCTACACCTCCTCTATATCCTCCTCCTCTACACCTCATCTATATCCTCCTCCTCTACACCTCATCTATATCCTCCTCCTCTACTCCACCTCATCTATATCCTCCTCCTCTACACCTCATCTATATCCTTCTCCTCTACACCTCATCTATGTATCCTCCTCCTCTACACCTCAGCTACATCCTCCTCCTCTACTCCACCTCTATATCCTCCTCATCTACACCTCAGCTATATCCTCCTACTCTACACCTCATCTATATCCTCCTCCTCTACTCCTCCTCTATATCCTCCTCATCTAAACCTCAGCTATATCCTCCTCCTCAACACCTCCTCCCTATCCTCCTCTTCATATACCTCCTACTCTACACCTCAGCTATATCCTCCTCCTCTACTCCTCCTCTATATCCTCCTCGTCTACACCTCATCTATATCCTCCTCCTCTACACCTCCTCTATATCCTCCTCCTGTACACCTCCTCTATATCCTCCTCCTCCACACCTCATCTATATATCCTCCTCCTCTACACCTCCTCTATATCCTCATCCTCTACACTTCAGCTATATCCTCCTTCTCTACTCCTCCTCTATATCCTCCTCATACACCTCAGCTATATCCTCCTCATACACCTCCTCTACACCTCCTCTATATCCTCCTCCTCATATACCTCCTCCTCTACACCTCAGCTATATCCTCCTCCTCTACTCCTCCTCTATATCCTCCTCCTCTACAAATCAGCTATATCCTCCTCCTCTACAAATCAGCTATATCCTCCTCCTCTACACCTCCTCTATATCCTCCTCATCTACACCTCAGATATATCCTCCTCCTCTACTCCTCCTCTATATCCTCCTCATCTACACCTCAGCTATATCCTCCTCCTCTACACCTCCTCTATATCCTCCTCCTCATATACCTCCTCCTCTACACCTCAGCTATATCCTCCTCCTCTACTACTCCTCTATATCCTCCTCATCTACACCTCAGCTATATCCTCCTCCTCTACACCTCATCTATATATCCTCCTCCTCTACACCTCATCTATATCCTCCTCCTCATATACCTCCTCCTCTACTCCTGAGCTACATCCTCCTCCTCTACTCCTCCTCTATATCCTCCTCCTCTACTCCTCCTCTATATCCTCCTCTATATCTTCCTCATCTACACCTCAAATATATCCTCCTCCTCTACACCTCCTCTATATCCTCCTCCTCATATACCTCCTCCTCTACACCTCAGCTATATCCTCCTCCTCTACTCCTCCTCTATATCCTCCTCATCTACACCTCAGCTATATCCTCCTCCTCTACACCTCCTCTTTATCCTCCTCCCCATATACCTCCTCCTCTACACCTCAGCTATATCCTCCTCCTCTACGCCTCCTCTATATCCTCCTCATCTACATCTCATCTATATCCTCCTCCTCTACACCTAATCTATATCCTCCTCCTCTACACCTAATCTATATCCTCCTCCTCTACACCTCCACTATATCCTCCTCCTCTACACCTCCACTATATCCTCCTCCTCTACACCTCCTCTTTGTCCTCCTCCTCTACACCTCATCTGTGTCCTCCTCCTCTACACCTCATCTGTGTCCTCCTCCTCTACACCCCCTCTATATCCTCCTCCTCCTATTATACCTCCTCCTCTACACCTCAGCTATATCCTCCTCCTCTACTCCTCCTCTATATCCTCCTCATCTACACCTCAGCTATATCCTCCTCCTCTACACCTCCTCTATATCCTCCTCCTCATATACCTCCTACTCTACACCTCAGCTATATCCTCCTCCTCTACTCCTCCTCTATATCCCCCTCATCTACACCTCAGCTATATCCTCCTCCTCTACACCTCCTCTATATCCTCTTCCTCATATACCTCCTCCTCTACACCTCAGCTATATCCTCCTCCTCTACTCCTCCTCTTTATCCTCCTCATCTACACCTCAGCTATATCCTCCTCTTCTGCACCTCATCTATATATCCTCCTCCTCTACACCTGCTCTATATCCTCCTCCTCTACACCTCATCTATGTCCTCCTCCTCCTCTACACCTCCTCTATATCCTCCTCCTCATATACCTCCTCCTCTACACCTCAGCTATATCCTCCTCCTCTACTCCTTCTCTGTATCCTCCTCATTTACACCTCATGTATATCCTCCTCCTCTACTCCTCCTCTATATCCTCCTCATCTACACCTCAGCTATATCCTCCTCCTCTACACCTCCTCTATATCCTCCTCCTCATATACCTCCTACTCTACACCTCAGCTATCTCCTCCTCCTCTACTCCTCCTCTATATCCTCCTCATCTACACCTCAGCTATATCCTCCTCCTCTACTCCTCCTCTATATCCTCCTCATCTACACCTCAGCTATATCCTCCTCCTCTACTCCTCCTCTATACCCTCCTCATCCACACCTCAGCTATATCCTCCTCCTCTACCCCTCATCTATATCCTCCTCCTCTACTCCTACTCTATATCCTGCTCATCTACACCTCAGCTATATCCTCCTCCTCTACACCTCCTCTATATCCTCCTCCTCATATACCTCCTCCTCTACACCTCAGCTATATCCTCCTCCTCTACTCCTCCTCTATATCCTCCTCATCTAAACCTCAGCTATATCCTCCTCCTCTACACCTCAGCTATATTCTCCTCCTCTATACCTCATCTATATCCTCCTCCTCTACACCTCATATATATCCTCCTCCTCTACACCTCATATATATCCTCCTCCTCTACACCTCATATATATCCTCCTCCTCTACACCTCCTCTATATCCTCCTCCTCTACACCTCATATACCTCCTTCTCCTCTACACCTCATCTATATATCCTCCTCCTCTACACCTCATCTATATATCCTCCTCCTCTACACCTCATCTATATATCCTCCTTCTCTACACCTCATCTATATCCTCCTCCTCTACACCTCATCTATATCCTCCTCCTCTACACCTCATCTATATATCCTCCTCCTCTACACCTCATCTATATATCCTCCTCCTCTACACCTCATCTATATATCCTCCTCCTCTACACCTCCTCTATATCCTCCTCATCTACACCTCCTCTATATAATCTTCCTCCTCTACACCTCCTCTTTATCCTCCTCCTCATATACCTCCTCTTCTACACCTCAGCTATATCCTCCTCCTCTACTCCTCCTCTATATCCCCCTCATCTACACCTCAGCTATATCTTCCTCTTCTACACCTCATCTATATATCCCCCTCCTCTACACCGGCTCTATATCTTCCTCCTCTACACCTCATCTATGTCCTCCTCCTCCTCTACACCTCCACTATATCCTCCTCCTCTACACCTCCACTATATCCTCCTCCTCTACACCTCCTCTTTGTCCTCCTCCTCTACACCTCATCTGTGTCCTCCTCCTCTACACCTCATCTGTGTCCTCCTCCTCTACACCCCCTCTATATCCTCCTCCTCCTATTATACCTCCTCCTCTACACCTCAGCTATATCCTCCTCCTCTACTCCTCCTCTATATCCTCCTCATCTACACCTCAGCTATATCCTCCTCCTCTACACCTCCTCTATATCCTCCTCCTCATATACCTCCTACTCTACACCTCAGCTATATCCTCCTCCTCTACTCCTCCTCTATATCCCCCTCATCTACACATCAGCTATATCCTCCTCCTCTACACCTCCTCTATATCCTCTTCCTCATATACCTCCTCCTCTACACCTCAGCTATATCCTCCTCCTCTACTCCTCCTCTTTATCCTCCTCATCTACACCTCAGCTATATCCTCCTCTTCTGCACCTCATCTATATATCCTCCTCCTCTACACCTGCTCTATATCCTCCTCCTCTACACCTCATCTATGTCCTCCTCCTCCTCTACACCTCCTCTATATCCTCCTCCTCATATACCTCCTCCTCTACACCTCAGCTATATCCTCCTCCTCTACTCCTTCTCTGTATCCTCCTCATTTACACCTCATGTATATCCTCCTCCTCTACTCCTCCTCTATATCCTTCTCATCTACACCTCAGCTATATCCTCCTCCTCTACACCTCCTCTATATCCTCCTCCTCATATACCTCCTACTCTACACCTCAGCTATCTCCTCCTCCTCTACTCCTCCTCTATATCCTCCTCATCTACACCTCAGCTATATCCTCCTCCTCTACTCCTCCTCTATATCCTCCTCATCTACACCTCAGCTATATCCTCCTCCTCTACTCCTCCTCTATACTTTCCTCATCCACACCTCAGCTATATCCTCCTCCTCTACCCCTCATCTATATCCTCCTCCTCTACTCCTACTCTATATCCTCCTCATCTACACCTCAGCTATATCCTCCTCCTCTACACCTCCTCTATATCCTCCTCCTCATATACCTCCTCCTCTACACCTCAGCTATATCCTCCTCCTCTACTCCTCCTCTATATCCTCCTCATCTAAACCTCAGCTATATCCTCCTCCTCTACACCTCAGCTATATCCTCCTCCTCTACACCTCATATATATCCTCCTCCTCTACACCTCATATATATCCTCCTCCTCTACACCTCCTCTATATCCTCCTCCTCTACACCTCATATACCTCCTTCTCCTCTACACCTCATCTATATATCCTCCTCCTCTACACCTCATCTATATATCCTCCTCCTCTACACCTCATCTATATATCCTCCTTCTCTACACCTCATCTATATCCTCCTCCTCTACACCTCATCTATATCCTCCTCCTCTACACCTCATCTATATATCCTCCTCCTCTACACCTCATCTATATATCCTCCTCCTCTACACCTCATCTATATATCCTCCTCCTCTACACCTCCTCTATATCCTCCTCATCTACACCTCCTCTATATAATCTTCCTCCTCTACACCTCCTCTTTATCCTCCTCCTCATATACCTCCTCTTCTACACCTCAGCTATATCCTCCTCCTCTACTCCTCCTCTATATCCCCCTCATCTACACCTCAGCTATATCCTCCTCTTCTACACCTCATCTATATATCCCCCTCCTCTACACCTGCTCTATATCTTCCTCCTCTACACCTCATCTATGTCCTCCTCCTCCTCTACACCTCCTCTATATCCTCCTCCTCATATACCTCCTCCTCTACACCTCAGCTATATCCTCCTCCTCTACTCCTTCTCTGTATCCTACTCATCTACACCTCATGTATATCCTCCTCCTCTACTCCTCCTCTATATCCTCCTCATCTACACCTCAGCTATATCCTCCTCCTCTACACCTCATCTATATCCTCCTCCTCATATACCTCCTCCTCTACTCCTCAGCTATATCCTCCTCCTCTACACCTCCTCTATACCCTCCTCCTCATATACCTCCTCCTCTACACCTCAGCTATATCCTCCACTTCTACTCCTCCTCTATATCCTCCTCATCTACACCTCAGCTATATCCTCCTCCTCTACACCTCCTCTATATCCTCCTCCCATATACCTCCTCCTCTACACCTCAGCTATATCCTCCTCCTCTACACCTCAGCTATATCCTCCTCCTCTACACCTCATATCTATCCTCCTCCTCTACACCTCATATCTATCCTCCTTCTCTACACCTCCTCTATATCCTCCTCCTCTACACCTCATATACCTCCTTCTCCTCTACACCTCATCTATATATCCTCCTCCTCTACACCTCATCTATATATCCTCCTCCTCTACACCTCATCTATATATCCTCCTTCTCTACACCTCATCTATATCCTCCTCCTCTACACCTCATCTATATCCTCCTCCTCTACACCTCATCTATATATCCTCCTCCTCTACACCTCATCTATATATCCTCCTCCTCTACACCTCATCTATATATCCTCCTCCTCTACACCTCCTCTATATCCTCCTCCCATATACCTCCTCCTCTACACCTCAGCTATATCCTCCTCCTCTACACCTCAGCTATATCCTCCTCCTCTACACCTCATATCTATCCTCCTCCTCTACACCTCATATCTATCCTCCTTCTCTACACCTCCTCTATATCCTCCTCCTCTACACCTCATATACCTCCTTCTCCTCTACACCTCATCTATATATCCTCCTCCTCTACACCTCATCTATATATCCTCCTCCTCTACACCTCATCTATATATCCTCCTTCTCTACACCTCATCTATATCCTCCTCCTCTACACCTCATCTATATCCTCCTCCTCTACACCTCATCTATATATCCTCCTCCTCTACACCTCATCTATATATCCTCCTCCTCTACACCTCATCTATATATCCTCCTCCTCTACACCTCCTCTATATCCTCCTCATCTACACCTCCTCTATATAATCTTCCTCCTCTACACCTCCTCTTTATCCTCCTCCTCATATACCTCCTCTTCTACACCTCAGCTATATCCTCCTCCTCTACTCCTCCTCTATATCCCCCTCATCTACACCTCAGCTATATCCTCCTCCTCTACACCTCCTCTATATCCTCTTCCTCATATACCTCCTCCTCTACACCTCAGCTATATCCTCCTCCTCTACTCCTCCTCTTTATCCTCCTCATCTACACCTCAGCTATATCCTCCTCTTCTACACCTCATCTATATATCCCCCTCCTCTACACCTGCTCTATATCTTCCTCCTCTACACCTCATCTATGTCCTCCTCCTCCTCTACACCTCCTCTATATCCTCCTCCTCATATACCTCCTCCTCTACACCTCAGCTATATCCTCCTCCTCTACTCCTTCTCTGTATCCTACTCATCTACACCTCATCTATATATCCCCCTCCTCTACACCTGCTCTATATCTTCCTCATGTACACCTCAGCTATATCCTCCTCCTCTACACCTCCTCTATACCCTCCTCCTCATATACCTCCTCCTCTACACCTCAGCTATATCCTCCACTTCTACTCCTCCTCTATATCCTCCTCATCTACACCTCAGCTATATCCTCCTCCTCTACACCTCCTCTATATCCTCCTCCCATATACCTCCTCCTCTACACCTCAGCTATATCCTCCTCCTCTACACCTCAGCTATATCCTCCTCCTCTACACCTCATATCTATCCTCCTCCTCTACACCTCATATCTATCCTCCTTCTCTACAACTCATATATATCCTCCTCCTCTACACCTCCTCTATATCCTCCTCCTCTACACCTCATATACCTCCTTCTCCTCTACACCTCATCTATATATCCTCCTCCTCTACACCTCATCTATATATCCTCCTCCTCTACACCTCATCTATATATCCTCCTTCTCTACACCTCATCTATATCCTCCTCCTCTACACCTCATTTATATCCTCCTCCTCTACACCTAATCTATATCCTCCTCCTCTACACCTCCTCTAGATCCTCCTCCTCTACACCTCATCTATATATCCTCCTCCTCTACACCTCCTCTATATCCTCCTCCTCATATACCTCCTACTCTACACCTCAGCTATATCCTCCTCCTCTACTCCTCCTCTATATCCCCCTCATCTACACCTCAGCTATATCCTCCTCCTCTACTCCTCCTCTTTATCCTCCTCATCTACACCTCAGCTATATCCTCCTCTTCTGCACCTCATCTATATATCCTCCTCCTCTACACCTGCTCTATATCCTCCTCCTCTACACCTCATCTATGTCCTCCTCCTCCTCTACACCTCCTCTATATCCTCCTCATATACCTCCTCCTCTACACCTCAGCTATACCCTCCTCCTCTACTCCTTCTCTGTATCCTCCTCATTTACACCTCATGTATATCCTCCTCCTCTACTCCTCCTCTATATCCTCCTCATCTACACCTCAGCTATATCCTCCTCCTCTACACCTCCTCTATATCCTCCTCCTCATATACCTCCTACTCTACACCTCAGCTATCTCCTCCTCCTCTACTCCTCCTCTATATCCTCCTCATCTACACCTCAGCTATATCCTCCTCCTCTACTCCTCCTCTATATCCTCCTCATCTACACCTCAGCTATATCCTCCTCCTCTACTCCTCCTCTATACCCTCCTCATCCACACCTCAGCTATATCCTCCTCCTCTACCCCTCATCTATATCCTCCTCCTCTACTCCTACTCTATATCCTCCTCATCTACACCTCAGCTATATCCTCCTCCTCTACACCTCATCTATATCCTCCTCCTCATATACCTCCTCCTCTACACCTCAGCTATATCCTCCTGCTCTACTCCTCCTCTATATCCTCCTCATCTAAACCTCAGCTATATCCTCCTCCTCTACACCTCAGCTATATCCTCCTCCTCGATACCTCATCTATATCCTCCTCCTCTACACCTCATATATATCCTCCTCCTCTACATCTCATATATATCCTCCTCCTCTACACCTCCTCTATATCCTCCTCCTCTACACCTCATATACCTCCTTCTCCTCTACACCTCATCTATATATCCTCCTTCTCTACACCTCATCTATATCCTCCTCCTCTACACCTCATCTATATCCTCCTCCTCTACACCTCATCTATATATCCTCCTCCTCTACACCTCATCTATATATCCTCCTCCTCTACACCTCATCTATATATCCTCCTCCTCTACACCTCCTCTATATCCTCCTCCTCATATACCTCCTACTCTACACCTCAGCTATATCCTCCTCCTCTACTCCTCCTCTATACCCTCCTCATCCACACCTCAGCTATATCCTCCTCCTCTACCCCTCATCTATATCCTCCTCCTCTACTCCTACTCTATATCCTCCTCATCTACACCTCAGCTATATCCTCCTCCTCTACACCTCATCTATATCCTCCTCCTCATATACCTCCTCCTCTACACCTCAGCTATATCCTCCTGCTCTACTCCTCCTCTATATCCTCCTCATCTAAACCTCATCTATATCCTCCTCCTCTACACCTCAGCTATATCCTCCTCCTCTATACCTCATCTATATCCTCCTCCTCTACACCTCATATATATCCTCCTCCTCTACATCTCATATATATCCTCCTCCTCTACACCTCCTCTATATCCTCCTCCTCTACACCTCATATACCTCCTTCTCCTCTACACCTCATCTATATATCCTCCTTCTCTACACCTCATCTATATCCTCCTCCTCTACACCTCATCTATATCCTCCTCCTCTACACCTCATCTATATATCCTCCTCCTCTACACCTCATCTATATATCCTCCTCCTCTACACCTCATCTATATATCCTCCTCCTCTACACCTCCTCTATATCCTCCTCATCTACACCTCCTCTATATAATCTTCCTCCTCTACACCTCCTCTTTATCCTCCTCCTCATATACCTCCTCTTCTACACCTCAGCTATATCCTCCTCCTCTACACCTCCTCTATATCCTCCTCCTCATATACCTCCTACTCTACACCTCAGCTATCTCCTCCTCCTCTACTCCTCCTCTATATCCTCCTCATCTACACCTCAGCTATATCCTCCTCCTCTACTCCTCCTCTATATCCTCCTAATCTACACCTCAGCTATATCCTCCTCCTCTACTCCTCCTCTATACCCTCCTCATCCACACCTCAGCTATATCCTCCTCCTCTACCCCTCATCTATATCCTCCTCCTCTACTCCTACTCTATATCCTCCTCATCTACACCTCAGCTATATCCTCCTCCTCTACACCTCCTCTATATCCTCCTCCTCATATACCTCCTCCTCTACACCTCAGCTATATCCTCCTCCTCTACTCCTCCTCTATATCCTCCTCATCTAAACCTCAGCTATATCCTCCTCCTCTACACCTCAGCTATATCCTCCTCCTCTATACCTCATCTATATCCTCCTCCTCTACACCTCATATATATCCTCCTCCTCTACACCTCATATATATCCTCCTCCTCTACACCTCCTCTATATCCTCCTCCTCTACAACTCATATACCTCCTTCTCCTCTACACCTCATCTATATATCCTCCTCCTCTACACCTCATCTATATATCCTCCTCCTCTACACCTCATCTATATATCCTCCTTCTCTACACCTCATCTATATCCTCCTCCTCTACACCTCATCTATATCCTCCTCCTCTACACCTCATCTATATATCATCCTCCTCTACACCTCATCTATATATCCTCCTCCTCTACACCTCATCTATATATCCTCCTCCTCTACACCTCCTCTATATCCTCCTCATCTACACCTCCTCTATATAATCTTCCTCCTCTACACCTCCTCTTTATCCTCCTCCTCATATACCTCCTCTTCTACACCTCAGCTATATCCTCCTCCTCTACTCCTCCTCTATATCCCCCTCATCTACACCTCAGCTATATCCTCCTCTTCTACACCTCATCTATATATCCCCCTCCTCTACACCTGCTCTATATCTTCCTCCTCTACACCTCATCTATGTCCTCCTCCTCCTCTACACCTCCTCTATATCCTCCTCCTCATATACCTCCTCCTCTACACCTCAGCTATATCCTCCTCCTCTACTCCTTCTCTGTATCCTACTCATCTACACCTCATGTATATCCTCCTCCTCTACTCCTCCTCTATATCCTCCTCATCTACGCCTCAGCTATATCCTCCTCCTCTACACCTCATCTATATCCTCCTCCTCATATACCTCCTCCTCTACTCCTCAGCTATATCCTCCTCCTCTACTCCTCCTCTATATCCTCCTCTATATCCTCCTCATCTACACCTCAGCTCTATCCTCCTCCTCTACACCTCCTCTATACCCTCCTCCTCATATACCTCCTCCTCTACACCTCAGCTATATCCTCCACTTCTACTCCTCCTCTATATCCTCCTCATCTACACCTCAGCTATATCCTCCTCCTCTACACCTCCTCTATATCCTCCTCCCATATACCTCCTCCTCTACACCTCAGCTATATCCTCCTCCTCTACACCTCAGCTATATCCTCCTCCTCTACACCTCATATCTATCCTCCTCCTCTACACCTCATATCTATCCTCCTTCTCTACACCTCCTCTATATGCTCCTCCTCTACACCTCACATACCTCCTTCTCCTCTACACCTCATCTATATATCCTCCTCCTCTACACCTCATCTATATATCCTCCTCCTCTACACCTCATCTATATATCCTCCTTCTCTACACCTCATCTATATCCTCCTCCTCTACACCTCATCTATATATCCTCCTCCTCTACACCTCATCTATGTATCCTCCTCCTCTACACCTCATCTATATATCATCCTCCTCTACACCTCATCTATATATCCTCCTCCTCTACACCTCCTCTATATCCTCCTCAGCTACACCTCCTCTATATAATCTTCCTCCTCTACACCTCCTCTTTATCCTCCTCCTCATATACCTCCTCTTCTACACCTCAGCTATATCCTCCTCCTCTACTCCTCCTCTATATCCCCCTCATCTACACCTCAGCTATATCCTCCTCCTCTACACCTCCTCTATATCCTCTTCCTCATATACCTCCTCCTCTACACCTCAGCTATATCCTCCTCCTCTACTCCTCCTCTTTATCCTCCTCATCTACACCTCAGCTATATCCTCCTCTTCTACACCTCATCTATATATCCCCCTCCTCTACACCTGCTCTATATCTTCCTCCTCTACACCTCATCTATGTCCTCCTCCTCCTCTACACCTCCTCTATATCCTCCTCCTCATATACCTCCTCCTCTACACCTCAGCTATATCCTCCTCCTCTACTCCTTCTCTGCATCCTACTCATCTACACCTCATGTATATCCTCCTCCTCTACTCCTCCTCTATATCCTCCTCATCTACACCTCAGCTATATCCTCCTCCTCTACACCGCATCTATATCCTCCTCCTCATATACCTCCTCCTCTACTCCTCAGCTATATCCTCCTCCTCTACTCCTCCTCTATATCCTCCTTTATATCCTCCTCATCTACACCTCAGCTATATCCTCCTCCTCTACACCTCCTCTATACCCTCCTCCTCATATACCTCCTCCTCTACACCTCAGCTATATCCTCCACTTCTACTCCTCCTCTATATCCTCCTCATCTACACCTCAGATATATCCTCCTCCTCTACACCTCCTCTATATCCTCCTCCCATATACCTCCTCCTCTACACCTCAGCTATATCCTCCTCCTCTACACCTCAGCTATATCCTCCTCCTCTACACCTCATATCTATCCTCCTTCTCTACACCTCATATCTATCCTCCTTCTCTACACCTCCTCTATATCCTCCTCCTCTACACCTCATATACCTCCTTCTCCTCTACACCTCATCTATATATCCTCCTCCTCTACACCTCATCTATATATCCTCCTCCTCTACACCTCATCTATATATCCTCCTTCTCTACACCTCATCTATATCCTCCTCCTCTACACCTCATCTATATCCTCCTCCTCTACACCTCATCTATATATCCTCCTCCTCTACACCTCATCTATATATCCTCCTCCTCTACACCTCATCTATATATCCTCCTCCTCTACACCTCCTCTATATCCTCCTCATCTACACCTCCTCTATATAATCTTCCTCCTCTACACCTCCTCTTTATCCTCCTCCTCATATACCTCCTCTTCTACACCTCAGCTATATCCTCCTCCTCTACTCCTCCTCTATATCCCCCTCATCTACACCTCAGCTATATCCTCCTCCTCTACACCTCCTCTATATCCTCTTCCTCATATACCTCCTCCTCTACACCTCAGCTATATCCTCCTCCTCTACTCCTCCTCTTTATCCTCCTCATCTACACCTCAGCTATATCCTCCTCTTCTACACCTCATCTATATATCCCCCTCCTCTACACCTGCTCTATATCTTCCTCCTCTACACCTCATCAATGTCCTCCTCCTCCTCTACACCTCCTCTATATCCTCCTCCTCATATACCTCCTCCTCTACACCTCAGCTATATCCTCCTCCTCTACTCCTTCTCTGTATCCTACTCATCTACACCTCATGTATATCCTCCTCCTCTACTCCTCCTCTATATCCTCCTCATCTACACCTCAGCTATATCCTCCTCCTCTACACCTCATCTATATCCTCCTCCTCATATACCTCCTCCTCTACTCCTCAGCTATATCCTCCTCCTCTACTCCTCCTCTATATCCTCCTCTATATCCTCCTCATCTACACCTCAGCTATATCCTCCTCCTCTACACCTCCTCTATACCCTCCTCCTCATATACCTCCTCCTCTACACCTCAGCTATATCCTCCACTTCTACTCCTCCTCTATATCCTCCTCATCTACACCTCAGATATATCCTCCTCCTCTACACCTCCTCTATATCCTCCTCCCATATACCTCCTCCTCTACACCTCAGCTATATCCTCCTCCTCTACACCTCAGCTATATCCTCCTCCTCTACACCTCATATCTATCCTCCTCCTCTACACCTCATATCTATCCTCCTTCTCTACACCTCCTCTATATCCTCCTCCTCTACACCTCATATACCTCCTTCTCCTCTACACCTCATCTATATATCCTCCTCCTCTACACCTCATCTATATATCCTCCTCCTCTACACCTCATCTATATATCCTCCTTCTCTACACCTCATCTATATCCTCCTCCTCTACACCTCATCTATATCCTCCTCCTCTACACCTCATCTATATATCCTCCTCCTCTACACCTCATCTATATATCCTCCTCCTCTACACCTCATCTATATATCCTCCTCCTCTACACCTCCTCTATATCCTCCTCATCTACACCTCCTCTATATAATCTTCCTCCTCTACACCTCCTCTTTATCCTCCTCCTCATATACCTCCTCTTCTACACCTCAGCTATATCCTCCTCCTCTACTCCTCCTCTATATCCCCCTCATCTACACCTCAGCTATATCCTCCTCCTCTACACCTCCTCTATATCCTCTTCCTCATATACCTCCTCCTCTACACCTCAGCTATATCCTCCTCCTCTACTCCTCCTCTTTATCCTCCTCATCTACACCTCAGCTATATCCTCCTCTTCTACACCTCATCTATATATCCCCCTCCTCTACACCTGCTCTATATCTTCCTCCTCTACACCTCATCTATGTCCTCCTCCTCCTCTACACCTCATCTATATCCTCCTCCTCATATACCTCCTCCTCTACACCTCAGCTATATCCTCCTCCTCTACTCCTTCTCTGTATCCTACTCATCTACACCTCATGTATATCCTCCTCCTCTACTCCTCCTCTATATCCTCCTCATCTACACCTCAGCTATATCCTCCTCCTCTACACCTCATCTATATCCTCCTCCTCATATACCTCCTCCTCTACTCCTCAGCTATATCCTCCTCCTCTACTCCTCCTCTATATCCTCCTCTATATCCTCCTCATCTACACCTCAGCTATATCCTCCTCCTCTACACCTCCTCTATATCCTCCTCCCATATACCTCCTCCTCTACACCTCAGCTATATCCTCCTCCTCTACACCTCAGCTATATCCTCCTCCTCTACACCTCATATCTATCCTCCTCCTCTACACCTCATATCTATCCTCCTTCTCTACACCTCATATATATCCTCCTCCTCTACACCTCCTCTATATCCTCCTCCTCTACACCTCATGTACCTCCTTCTCCTCTACACCTCATCTATATATCCTCCTCCTCTACACCTCATCTATATCCTCCTCCTCTACACCTCATCTATATATCCTCCTTCTCTACACCTCATCTATATCCTCCTCCTCTACACCTCATCTATATCCTCCTCCTCTACACCTAATCTATATCCTCCTCCTCTACACCTCCTCTATATCCTCCTCCTCTACACCTCATCTATATATCCTCCTCCTCTACACCTCCTCTATATCTTCCTCATCTACACCTCCTCTATATAATCTTCCTCCTCTACACCTCCTCTTTATCCTCCTCCTCATATACCTCCTCCTCTACACCTCAGCTATATCCTCCTCCTCTACGCCTCCTCTATATCCCCCTCATCTACACCTCAGCTATATCCTCCTCCTCTACACCTCCTCTATATCCTCGTCTTCATATACCTCCTCCTCTACACCTCAGCTATATCCTCCTCCTCTACTCCTCCTCTTTATCCTCCTCATCTACACCTCAGCTATATCCTCCTCTTCTACACCTCATCTATATATCACCCTCCTCTACACCTGCTCTATATCCTCCTCCTCTACACCTCATCTATGTCCTCCTCCTCCTCTACACCTCCTCTATATCCTCCTCCTCATATACCTCCTCCTCTACACCTCAGCTATATCCTCCTCCTCTACTCCTTCTCTGTATCCTACTCATATACACCTCATGTATATCCTCCTCCTCTACTCCTCCTCTATATCCTCCTCCTCTACCCCTCATCTATATCCTCCTCCTCTACTCCTCCTCTATATCCTCCTCATCTACACCTCAGCTATATCCTCCTCCTCTACACCTCATCTATATCCTCCTCCTCATAACCCTCCTCCTCTACTCCTCAGCTATATCCTCCTCCTCTACTCCTCCTCTATATCCTCCTCTATATCCTCCTCATCTACACCTCAGCTATATCCTCCTCCTCTACACCTCCTCCATATCCTCCTCCTCATATACCTCCTCCTCTACACCTCAGCTATATCCTCCTCTTCTACTCCTCCTCTATATCCTCCTCATCTACACCTCAGCTATATCCTCCTCCTCTACACCTCCTCTATATCCTCCTCCCATATACCTCCTCCTCTACACCTCAGCTATATCCTCCTCCTCTACTCCTCCTCTATATCCTCCTCCTCTACCCCTCATCTATATCCTCCTCCTCTACTCCTCCTCTATATCCTCCTCATCTACACCTCAGCTATATCCTCCTCCTCTACACCTCATCTATATCCTCCTCCTCATAACCCTCCTCCTCTACTCCTCAGCTATATCCTCCTCCTCTACTCCTCCTCTATATCCTCCTCTATATCCTCCTCATCTACACCTCAGCTATATCCTCCTCCTCTACACCTCCTCTATATCCTCCTCCTCATATACCTCCTCCTCTACACCTCAGCTATATCCTCCTCTTCTACTCCTCCTCTATATCCTCCTCATCTACACCTCAGCTATATCCTCCTCCTCTACACCTCCTCTATATCCTCCTCCCATATACCTCCTCCTCTACACCTCAGCTATATCCTCCTCCTCTACACCTCAGCTATATCCTCCTCCTCTACACCTCATCTATATCCTCCTCCTCTACACCTCATCTCTATATCCTCTTCTTCATATACCTCCTCCTCTACACCTCAGCTATATCCTCCTCCTCTACTCCTCCTCTATATCCTCCTCTATATCCTCCTCATCTACACCTCAGCTATATCCTCCTCCTCTACACCTCCTCTATATCCTCCTCCTCATATACCTCCTCCTCTACACCTCAGCTATATCCTCCTCTTCTACTCCTCCTCTATATCCTCCTCATCTAGACCTCAGCTATATCCTCCTCCTCTACACCTCCTCTATATCCTCCTCCCATTTACCTCCTCCTCTACACCTCAGCTATATCCTCCTCCTCTACACCTCAGCTATATCCTCCTCCTCTACACCTCATCTATATCCTCCTCCTCTACACATCCTCTATATCCTCTTCTTCATATACCTCCTCCTCTACACCTCAGCTATATCCTCCTCCTCTACGCCTCCTCTATATCCCCCTCATCTACACATCAGCTATATCCTCCTCCTCTACACCTCCTCTATATCCTCTTCTTCATATACCTCCTCCTCTACACCTCAGCTATATCCTCCTCCTCTACTCCTCCTCTTTATCCTCCTCATCTACACCTCAGCTATATCCTCCTCTTCTACACCTCATCTATATATCACCCTCCTCTACAAATGCTCTATATCCTCCTCCTCTACACCTCATCTATGTCCTCCTCCTCCTCTACACCTCCTCTATATCCTCCTCCTCATATACCTCCTCCTCTACACCTCAGCTATATCCTCCTCCTCTACTCCTTCTCTGTATCCTACTCATCTACACCTCATATCTATCCTCCTTCTCTACACCTCCTCTATATCCTCCTAAACTACACCTCATATACCTCCTTCTCCTCTACACCTCATCTATATATCCTCCTCCTCTACACCTCATCTATATATCCTCCTCCTCTACACCTCATCTATATATCCTCCTTCTCTACACCTCATCTATATCCTCCTCCTCTACACCTCATCTATATCCTCCTCCTCTACACCTCATCTATATATCCTCCTCCTCTACACCTCATCTATATATCCTCCTCCTCTACACCTCATCTATATATCCTCCTCCTCTACACCTCCTCTATATCCTCCTCATCTACACCTCCTCTATATAATCTTCCTCCTCTACACCTCCTCTTTATCCTCCTCCTCATATACCTCCTCTTCTACACCTCAGCTATATCCTCCTCCTCTACTCCTCCTCTATATCCCCCTCATCTACACCTCAGCTATATCCTCCTCCTCTACACCTCCTCTATATCCTCTTCCTCATATACCTCCTCCTCTACACCTCAGCTATATCCTCCTCCTCTACTCCTCCTCTTTATCCTCCTCATCTACACCTCAGCTATATCCTCCTCTTCTACACCTCATCTATATATCCCCCTCCTCTACACCTGCTCTATATCTTCCTCCTCTACACCTCATCTATGTCCTCCTCCTCCTCTACACCTCCTCTATATCCTCCTCCTCATATACCTCCTCCTCTACACCTCAGCTATATCCTCCTCCTCTACTCCTTCTCTGTATCCTACTCATCTACACCTCATGTATATCCTCCTCCTCTACTCCTCCTCTATATCCTCCTCATCTACACCTCAGCTATATCCTCCTCCTCTACTCCTCCTCTATATCCTCCTCATCTACACCTCAGCTATATCCTCCTCCTCTACACCTCATCTATATCCTCCTCCTCATATCCCTCCTCCTCTACTCCTCAGCTATATCCTCCTCCTCTACTCCTCCTCTATATCCTCCTCTATATCCTCCTCATCTACACCTCAGCTATATCCTCCTCCTCTACACCTCCTCTATATCCTCCTCCTCATATACCTACTCCTCTACACCTCAGCTATATCCTCCTCTTCTACTCCTGCTCTATATCCTCCTCATCTACACCTCAGCTATATCCTCCTCCTCTACACCTCCTCTATATCCTCCTCCCATATACCTCCTCCTCTACACCTCAGCTATATCCTCCTCCTCTACACCTCAGCTATATCCTCCTCCTCTACACCTCATCTATATCCTCCTCCTCTACACCTCATATCTATCCTCCTCCTCTACACCTCATATATATCCTCCTCCTCTACACCTCCTCTATATCCTCCTCCTCTACACCTCAAATACCTCCTTCTCCTCTACACCTCATCTATATATCCTCCTCCTCTACACCTCATCTATATATCCTCCTTCTCTACACCTCATCTATATCCTCCTTCTCTACACCTCATCTATATCCTCCTCCTCTACACCTCATCTATATCCTCCTCCTCTACACCTCATCTATATATCCTCCTCTACACCTCATCTATATCCTCCTCCTCTACACCTCATCTATATATCCTCCTCCTCTACACCTCATTTATGTCCTCCTCCTCCTCTACACCTCCTCTATATCCTCCTCCTCATATACCTCCTCTACACCTCAGCTATATCCTCCTCTACACCTCAGCTATATCCTCCTCCTCTACTCCACCTCTATATCCTCCTCATCTACACCTCAGCTATATCCTCATCCTCTACACCTCCTCTATATCCTCCTCCTCTACACCTAATCTATATCCTCCTCCTCTACACCTCCTCTATATCCTCCTCATCTACACCTCCTCTATATAATCTTCCTCCTCTACACCTCCTCTTTATCCTCCTCCTCATATACCTCCTCCTCTACACCTCAGCTATATCCTCCTCCTCTACTCCTCCTCTATATCCCCCTCATCTACACCTCAGCTATATCCTCCTCCTCTACATCTCCTCTATATCCTCTTCCTCATATACCTCCTCCTCTACACCTCAGCTATATCCTCCTCCTCTACACCTCCTCTATATCCTCCTCCCATTTACCTCCTCCTCTACACCTCAGCTATATCCTCCTCCTCTACACCTCAGCTATATCATCCTCCTCTACACCTCATCTATATCCTCCTCCTCTACACATCCTCTATATCCTCTTCTTCATATACCTCCTCCTCTACACCTCAGCTATATCCTCCTCCTCTACGCCTCCTCTATATCCCCCTCATCTACACCTCAGCTATATCCTCCTCCTCTACACCTCCTCTATATCCTCTTCTTCATATACCTCATCCTCTACACCTCAGCTATATCCTCCTCCTCTACTCCTCCTCTTTATCCACCTCATCTACACCTCAGCTATATCCTCCTCTTCTACACCTCATCTATATATCACCCTCCTCTACACCTGCTCTATATCCTCCTCCTCTACACCTCATCTATGTCCTCCTCCTCCTCTACACCTCCTCTATATCCTCATCCTCATATACCTCCTCCTCTACACCTCAGCTATATCCTCCTCCTCTACTCCTTCTCTGTATCCTACTCATCTACACCTCATGTATATCCTCCTCCTCTACTCCTCCTCTATATCCTCCTCCTCTACCCCTCATCTATATCCTCCTCCTCTACTCCTCCTCTATATCCTCCTCATCTACACCTCAGCTATATCCTCCTCCTCTACACCTCATCTATATCCTCCTCCTCATATCCCTCCTCCTCTACTCCTCAGCTATATCCTCCTCCTCTACTCCTCCTCTATATCCTCCTCTATATCCTCCTCATCTACACCTCAGCTATATCCTCCTCCTCTACACCTCCTCTATATCCTCCTCCTCATATACCTACTCCTCTACACCTCAGCTATATCCTCCTCTTCTACTCCTCCTCTATATCCTCCTCATCTACACCTCAGCTATATCCTCCTCCTCTACACCTCCTCTATATCCTCATCCCATATACCTCCTCCTCTACACCTCAGCTATATCCTCCTCCTCTACACCTCAGCTATATCCTCCTCCTCTACACCTCATCTATATCCTCCTCCTCTACACCTCATCTATATCCTCCTCCTCTACACCTCATCTATATCCTCCTCCTCTACACCTCATCTATATATCCTCCTCTACACCTCATCTATATCCTCCTCCTCTACACCTCATCTATATATCCTCCTCCTCTACACCTCATTTATGTCCTCCTCCTCCTCTACACCTCCTCTATATCCTCCTCCTCATATACCTCCTCTACAACTCAGCTATATCCTCCTCTACACCTCAGCTATATCCTCCTCCTCTACTCCACCTCTATATCCTCCTCATCTACACCTCAGCTATATCCTCATCCTCTACACCTCCTCTATATCCTCCTCCTCTACACCTAATCTATATCCTCCTCCTCTACACCTCCTCTATATCCTCCTCATCTACACCTCCTCTATATAATCTTCCTCCTCTACACCTCCTCTTTATCCTCCTCCTCATATACCTCCTCCTCTACACCTCAGCTATATCCTCCTCCTCTACTCCTCCTCTATATCCCCCTCATCTACACCTCAGCTATATCCTCCTCCTCTACATCTCCTCTATATCCTCTTCCTCATATACCTCCTCCTCTACACCTCAGCTATATCCTCCTCCTCTACACCTCCTCTATATCCTCCTCCCATTTACCTCCTCCTCTACACCTCAGCTATATCCTCCTCCTCTACACCTCAGCTATATCATCCTCCTCTACACCTCATCTATATCCTCCTCCTCTACACATCCTCTATATCCTCTTCTTCATATACCTCCTCCTCTACACCTCAGCTATATCCTCCTCCTCTACGCCTCCTCTATATCCCCCTCATCTACACCTCAGCTATATCCTCCTCCTCTACACCTCCTCTATATCCTCTTCTTCATATACCTCCTCCTCTACACCTCAGCTATATCCTCCTCCTCTACTCCTCCTCTTTATCCACCTCATCTACACCTCAGCTATATCCTCCTCTTCTACACCTCATCTATATATCACCCTCCTCTACACCTGCTCTATATCCTCCTCCTCTACACCTCATCTATGTCCTCCTCCTCCTCTACACCTCCTCTATATCCTCATCCTCATATACCTCCTCCTCTACACCTCAGCTATATCCTCCTCCTCTACTCCTTCTCTGTATCCTACTCATCTACACCTCATGTATATCCTCCTCCTCTACTCCTCCTCTATATCCTCCTCCTCTACCCCTCATCTATATCCTCCTCCTCTACTCCTCCTCTATATCCTCCTCATCTACACCTCAGCTATATCCTCCTCCTCTACACCTCATCTATATCCTCCTCCTCATATCCCTCCTCCTCTACTCCTCAGCTATATCCTCCTCCTCTACTCCTCCTCTATATCCTCCTCTATATCCTCCTCATCTACACCTCAGCTATATCCTCCTCCTCTACACCTCCTCTATATCCTCCTCCTCATATACCTACTCCTCTACACCTCAGCTATATCCTCCTCTTCTACTCCTCCTCTATATCCTCCTCATCTACACCTCAGCTATATCCTCCTCCTCTACACCTCCTCTATATCCTCCTCCCATATACCTCCTCCTCTACACCTCAGCTATATCCTCCTCCTCTACACCTCAGCTATATCCTCCTCCTCTACACCTCATCTATATCCTCCTCCTCTACACCTCATATATATCCTCCTCCTCTACACCTCCTCTATATCCTCCTCCTCTACACCTCATATACCTCCTTCTCCTCTACACCTCATCTATATATCCTCCTCCTCTACACCTCATCTATATATCCTCCTTCTCTACACCTCATCTATATATCCTCCTCCTCTACACCTCATCTATATCCTCCTCCTCTACACCTCATCTATATCCTCCTCCTCTACACCTCATCTATATATCCTCCTCTACACCTCATCTATATCCTCCTCCTCTACACCTCATCTATATATCCTCCTCCTCTACACCGCATTTATGTCCTCCTCCTCCTCTACACCTCCTCTATATCCTCCTCCTCATATACCTCCTCTACACCTCAGCTATATCCTCCTCTACACCTCAGCTATATCCTCCTCCTCTACTCCACCTCTATATCCTCCTCATCTACACCTCAGCTATATCCTCATCCTCTACACCTCCTCTATATCCTCCTCCTCTACACCTAATCTATATCCTCCTCCTCTACACCTCCTCTATATCCTCCTCATCTACACCTCCTCTATATAATCTTCCTCCTCTACACCTCCTCTTTATCCTCCTCCTCATATACCTCCTCCTCTACACCTCAGCTATATCCTCCTCCTCTACTCCTCCTCTATATCCCCCTCATCTACACCTCAGCTATATCCTCCTCCTCTACACCTCCTCTATATCCTCTTCCTCATATACCTCTTCCTCTACACCTCAGCTATATCCTCCTCCTCTACTCCTCCTCTTTATCCTCCTCATCTACACCTCAGCTATATCCTCCTCTTCTACACCTCATCTATATATCCTCCTCCTCTACACCTGCTCTATATCCTCCTCCTCTACACCTCATCTATGTCCTCCTCCTCCTCTATATCCTCCTCCTCATATACCTCCTCCTCTACACCTTATCTATGTCCTCCTCCTCCTCTACACCTCCTCTATATCCTCCTCCTCTACACCTCATCTATGTCCTCCTCCTCCTCTACACCTCCTCTATATCCTCCTCCTCATATACCTCCTCCTCTACACCTCCTCCTCTACACCTCAGCTATATCCTCCTCCTCTACTCCTTCTCTGTATCCTCCTCATTTTCACCTCATGTATATCCTCCTCCTCTACTCCTCCTCTATATCCTCCTCATCTACACCTCAGCTATATCCTCCTCCTCTGCACTTCATCTATATCCTCCTCCTCTACTCCTCCTCTATATCCTCCTCATCTACACCTCAGCTATATCCTCCTCCTCTACTCCTCCTCTATATCCTCCTCATCTACACCTCAACTAAATCCTCCTCCTCTACTCCTCCTCTATACCCTCCTCATCCACACCTCAGCTATATCCTCCTCCTCTACCCCTCATCTATATCCTCCTCCTCTACTCCTACTCTATATCCTCCTCATCTACACCTCAGCTATATCCTCCTCCTCTACACCTCCTCTATATCCTCCTCCTCATATACCTCCTCCTCTACACCTCAGCTATATCCTCCTCCTCTACTCCTCCTCTATATCCTCCTCATCTAAACCTCAGCTATATCCTCCTCCTCTACACCTCAGCTATATCCTCCTCCTCTACACCTGCTCTATATCCTCCTCCTCTACACCTCATATATATCCTCCTCCTCTACACCTCATATATATCCTCCTCCTCTACACCTCCTCTATATCCTCCTCCTCTACACCTCATATATCTCCTTCTCCTCTACACCTCATCTATATATCCTCCTCCTCTACACCTCATCTATATATCCTCCTTCTCTACACCTCATCTATATCCTCCTCCTCTACACCTCATCTATATCCTCCTCCTCTACACCTCATCTATATCCTCCTCCTCTACACCTCATCTATATATCCTCCTCCTCTACACCTCATTTATGTCCTCCTCCTCCTCTACACCTCCTCTATGTACTCCTACTCATATACCTCCTCTACACCTCAGCTATATCCTCCTCCTCTACTCCACCTCTATATCCTCCTCATCTACACCTCAGCTATATCCTCATCCTCTACACCTCATCTCTATATCCTCCTCCTCTACACCTCATCTATATATCCTCCTCCTTTACACTTCCTCTATATCCTCCTCATCTACACCTCCTCTATATAATCTTCCTCCTCTACACCTCCTCTTTATCCTCCTCCTCATATACCTCCTCCTCTACACCTCAGCTATATCCTCCTCCTCTACTCCTCCTCTATATCCCCCTCATCTACACCTCAGCTATATCCTCCTCCTCTACACCTCCTCTATATCCTCTTCCTCATATACCTCCTGCTCTACACCTCTGCTATATCCTCCTCCTCTACTCCTCCTCTTTATCCTCCTCATCTACACCTCAGCTATATCCTCCTCTTCTACACCTCATCTATATATCCTCCTCCTCTACACCTCATATACCTCCTTCTCCTCTACACCTCATCTATATATCCTCCTCCTCTACACCTCATCTATATATCCTCCTCCTCTACACCTCATCTATATATCCTCCTTCTCTACACCTCATGTATATCCTCCTCCTCTACACCTCATCTATATCCTCCTCCTCTACACCTCATCTATATCCTCCTCCTCTACACCTCATCTATATATCCTCCTCCTCTACACCTCATCTATATATCCTCCTCCTCTACACCTCATTTATGTCCTCCTCCTCCTCTACACCTCCTCTATATACTCCTACTCATATACCTCCTCTACACCTCAGCTATATCCTCCTCCTCTACTCCACCTCTATATCCTCCTCATCTACACCTCAGCTATATCCTCATCCTCTACACCTCATCTCTATATCCTCCTCCTCTACACCTCCTCTATATCCTCCTCCTCTACACCTCATCTATATATCCTCCTCCTCTACACCTCCTCTATATCCTCCTCATCTACACCTCCTCATATATCCTCCTCCTCTACACCTCCTCTTTATCCTCCTCCTCATATACCTCCTCCTCTACACCTCAGCTATATCCTCCTCCTCTACTCCTCCTCTATATCCCCCTCATCTACACCTCAGCTATATCCTCCTCCTCTACACCTGCTCTATATCCTCCTCCTCTACACCTCATATATATCCTCCTCCTCTACACCTCATATATATCCTCCTCCTCTACACCTCCTCTATATCCTCCTCCTCTACACCTCATATACCTCCTTCTCCTCTACACCTCATCTATATATCCTCCTCCTCTACACCTCATCTATATATCCTCCTTCTCTACACCTCATCTATATCCTCCTCCTCTACACCTCATCTATATCCTCCTCCTCTACACCTCATCTATATCCTCCTCCTCTACACCTCATTTATGTCCTCCTCCTCCTCTACACCTCCTCTATGTACTCCTACTCATATACCTCCTCTACACCTCAGCTATATCCTCCTCCTCTACTCCACCTCTATATCCTCCTCATCTACACCTCAGCTATATCCTCATCCTCTACACCTCATCTCTATATCCTCCTCCTCTACACCTCATCTATATATCCTCCTCCTCTACACGTCCTCTATATCCTCCTCATCTACACCTCCTCTATATAATCTTCCTCCTCTACACCTCCTCTTTATCCTCCTCCTCATATACCTCCTCCTCTACACCTCAGCTATATCCTCCTCCTCTACTCCTCCTCTATATCCCCCTCATCTACACCTCAGCTATATCCTCCTCCTCTACACCTCCTCTATATCCTCTTCCTCATATACCTCCTGCTCTACACCTCAGCTATATCCTCCTCCTCTACTCCTCCTCTTTATCCTCCTCATCTACACCTCAGCTATATCCTCCTCTTCTACACCTCATCTATATATCCTCCTCCTCTACACCTCATATACCTCCTTCTCCTCTACACCTCATCTATATATCCTCCTCCTCTACAATTCATCTATATATCCTCCTCCTCTACACCTCATCTATATATCCTCCTTCTCTACACCTCATCTATATCCTCCTCCTCTACACCTCATCTATATCCTCCTCCTCTACACCTCATCTATATCCTCCTCCTCTACACCTCATCTATATATCCTCCTCCTCTACACCTCATCTATATATCCTCCTCCTCTACACCTCATTTATGTCCTCCTCCTCCTCTACACCTCCTCTATATACTCCTACTCATATACCTCCTCTACACCTCAGCTATATCCTCCTCCTCTACTCCACCTCTATATCCTCCTCATCTACACCTCAGCTATATCCTCATCCTCTACACCTCATCTCTATATCCTCCTCCTCTACACCTCCTCTATATCCTCCTCCTCTACACCTCATCTATATATCCTCCTCCTCTACACCTCCTCTATATCCTCCTCATCTACACCTCCTCTATATAATCTTCCTCCTCTACACCTCCTCTTTATCCTCCTCCTCATATACCTCCTCCTCTACACCTCAGCTATATCCTCCTCCTCTACTCCTCCTCTATATCCCCCTCATCTACACCTCAGCTATATCCTCCTCCTCTACACCTCCTCTATATCCTCTTCCTCATATACCTCCTCCTCTACACCTCAGCTATATCCTCCTCCTCTACTCCTCCTCTTTATCCTCCTCATCTACACCTCAGCTATATCCTCCTCTTCTACACCTCATCTATATATCCTCCTCCTCTACACCTGCTCTATATCCTCCTCCTCTACACCTCATCTATATATCCTCCTCCTCTACATCTCATTTATGTCCTCCTCCTCCTCTACACCTCCTCTATGTACTCCTACTCATATACCTCCTCTACACCTCAGCTATATCCTCCTCCTCTACTCCACCTCTATATCCTCCTCATCTACACCTCAGCTATATCCTCATCCTCTACACCTCATCTCTATATCCTCCTCCTCTACACCTCCTCTATATCCTCCTCCTCTACACCTCCTCTATATCCTCCTCCTCTACACCTCAGCTATATCCTCCTCTTCTACACCTCATCTATATATCCTCCTCCTCTACACCTCATATACCTCCTTCTCCTCTACACCTCATCTATATATCCTCCTCCTCTACACCTCATCTATATATCCTCCTCCTCTACACCTCATCTATATATCCTCCTTCTCTACACCTCATCTATATCCTCCTCCTCTACACCTCATCTATATCCTCCTCCTCTACACCTCATCTATATATCCTCCTCCTCTACACCTCATTTATGTCCTCCTCCTCCTCTACACCTCCTCTATATACTCCTACTCATATACCTCCTCTACACCTCAGCTATATCCTCCTCCTCTACTCCACCTCTATATCCTCCTCATCTACACCTCAGCTATATCCTCATCCTCTACACCTCCTCTATATCCTCCTCCTCTACACTTAATCTATATCCTCCTCCTCTACACCTCCTCTATATCCTCCTCCTCTACACCTCATCTATATATCCTCCTCCTCTACACCTCCTCTATATCCTCCTCATCTACACCTCCTCTATATAATCTTCCTCCTCTACACCTCCTCTTTATCCTCCTCCTCATATACCTCCTCCTCTACACCTCAGCTATATCCTCCTCCTCTACTCCTCCTCTATATCCCCCTCATCTACACCTCAGCTATATCCTCCTCCTCTACACCTCCTCTATATCCTCTTCCTCATATACCTCCTCCTCTACACCTCAGCTATTTCCTCCTCCTCTACTCCCCCTCTTTATCCTCCTCATCTACACCTCAGCTATATCCTCCTCTTCTACACCTCATCTATATATCCCCCTCCTCTACACCTGCTCTATATCCTCCTCCTCTACTCCTCAGCTATATTCTCCTCCTCTACTCCTCCTCTATATCCTCCTCTATATCCTCCTCATCTACACCTCAGCTATATCCTCCTCCTCTACACCTCCTCTATATCCTCCTCCTCATATACCTCCTCCTCTACACCTCGGCTATATCCTCCTCTTCTACTCCTCCTCTATATCCTCCTCATCTACACCTCAGCTATATCCTCCTCCTCTACTTCTCCTCTATATTCTCCTCCCCATATACCTCATCCTCTACACCTCAGCTATATTCTCCTCCTCTACTCCTCCTCTATATCCTCCTCTATATCCTCCTCATCTACACCTCAGCTATATCCTCCTCCTCTACACCTCCTCTATATCCTCCTCCTCATATACCTCCTCCTCTACACCTCGGCTATATCCTCCTCTTCTACTCCTCCTCTATATCCTCCTCCTCTACACCTCAGCTATATCCTCCTCCTCTACACCTCATCTATATCCTCCTCCTCTACACCTCATATATATCCTCCTCCTCTACACCTCCTCTATATCCTCCTCCTCTACACCTCATATACCTCCTTCTCCTCTACACCTCATCTATATATCCTCCTCCTCTACACCTCATCTATATATCCTCCTTCTCTACACCTCATCTATATCCTCTTCCTCTACACCTCAGATATATCCTCCTCCTCTACACCTCATCTATATATCCTCCTCTACACCTCATCTATATCCTCCTCCTCTACACCTCATCTATATATCCTCCTCCTCATATACCTCCTCTACACCTCAGCTATATCCTCCTCCTCTACTCCACCTCTATATCCTCCTCATCTACACCTCAGCTATATCCTCATCCTCTACACCTCCTCTATATCCTCCTCCTCTACACCTAATCTATATCCTCCTCCTCTACACCTCATCTATATATCCTCCTCCTCTACACCTCATTTATGTCCTCCTCCTCCTCTACACCTCCTCTATATACTCCTACTCATATACCTCCTCTACACCTCAGCTATATCCTCCTCCTCTACTCCACCTCTATATCCTCCTCATCTACACCTCAGCTATATCCTCATCCTCTACACCTCCTCTATATCCTCCTCCTCTACACCTAATCTATATCCTCCTCCTCTACACCTCCTCTATATCCTCCTCCTCTACACCTCATCTATATATCCTCCTCCTCTACACCTCCTCTATATCCTCCTCATCTACACCTCCTCTATATAATCTTCCTCCTCTACACCTCCTCTTTATCCTCCTCCTCATATACCTCCTCCTCTACACCTCAGCTATATCCTCCTCCTCTACTCCTCCTCTATATCCCCCTCATCTACACCTCAGCTATATCCTCCTCCTCTACACCTCCTCTATATCCTCTTCCTCATATACCTCCTCCTCTACACCTCAGCTATATCCTCCTCCTCTACTCCTCCTCTTTATCCTCCTCATCTACACCTCAGCTATATGCTCCTCTTCTACACCTCATCTATATATCCCCCTCCTCTACACCTGCTCTATATCCTCCTCCTCTACACCTCATCTATGTCCTCCTCCTCCTCTACACCTCCTCCTCATATACCTCCTCCTCTACTCCTCAGCTATATTCTCCTCCTCTACTCCTCCTCTATATCCTCATGTATATCCTCCTCATCTACACCTCAGCTATATCCTCCTCCTCTACACCTCCTCTATATGCTCCTCCTCACATACCTCCTCCTCTACACCTCAGCTATATCCTCCTCTTCTACTCCTCCTCTATATCCTCCTCATCTACACCTCAGCTATATCCTCCCCTCTACACCTCCTCTATATCCTCCTCCCCATATACCTCCTCCTCTACACCTCAGCTATATCCTCCTCCTCTACACCTCAGCTATATCCTCCTCCTCTACACCTCATCTATATCCTCCTCCTCTACACCTCATATACCTCCTTCTCCTCTACACCTCATCTATATATCCTCCTCTACACCTCATCTATATCCTTCTCCTCTACACCTCATCTATATATCCTTCTCCTCATATACCTCCTCTACACCTCAGCTATATCCTCCTCCTCTACTCCACCTCTATATCCTCCTCATCTACACCTCAGCTATATCCTCCTCCTCTACACCTCCTCTATATCCTCCTCCCCATATACCTCCTCCTCTACACCTCATCTATATATCCTCCTCCTCTACACCTCATCTATATATCCTCCTTCTCTACACCTCATCTATATCCTCCTCCTCTACACCTCATCTATATCCTCCTCCTCTACACCTCATCTATATATCCTCCTCTGCACCTCATCTATATCCTCCTCCTCTACACCTCATCTATATATCCTTCTCCGCATATAACTCCTCTACACCTCAGCTATATCCTCCTCCTCTACTCCACCTCTATATCCTCCTCATCTACACCTCAGCTATATCCTCATCCTCTACACCTCCTCTATATCCTCCTCCTCTACACCTAATCTATATCCTCCTCCTCTACACCTCCTCTATATCCTCCTCCTCTACACCTCATCTATATATCCTCCTCATCTACACCTCCTCTATATCCTCCTCATCTACACCTCCTCTATATAATCTTCCTCCTCTACACCTCCTCTTTATCCTCCTCCTCATATACCTCCTCCTCTACACCTCAGCTATATCCTCCTCCTCTACTCCTCCTCTATATCCCCCTCATCTACACCTCAGCTATATCCTCCTCCTCTACACCTCCTCTATATCCTCTTCCTCATATACCTCCTCCTCTACACCTCAGCTATATCCTCCTCCTCTACTCCTCCTCTTTATCCTCCTCATCTACACCTCAGCTATATCCTCCTCTTCTACACCTCATCTATATATCACCCTCCTCTACACCTGCTCTATATCCTCCTCCTCTACACCTCATCTATGTCCTCCTCCTCCTCTACACCTCATCTATATATCCTCCTCCTCTACACCTGCTCTATATCCTCCTCCTCTACACCTCATCTATGTCCTCCTCCTCCTCTACACCTCCTCTATATCCTCCTCCTCATATACCTCCTCCTCTACACCTCAGCTATATCCTCCTCCTCTACTCCTTCTCTGTATCCTCCTCATCTTCACCTCATGTATATCCTCCTCCTCTACTCCTCCTCTATATCCTCCTCATCTACACCTCAGCTATATCCTCCTCCTCTACACCTCATCTATATCCTCCTCCTCATAAACCTCCTCCTCTACTCCTCAGCTATATCCTCCTCCTCTACTCCTCCTCTATATCCTCCTCTATATCCTCCTCATCTACACCTCAGCTATATCCTCCTCTACACCTCCTCTATATCCTCCTCCCCATATACCTCCTCCTCTACACCTCAGCTATATCCTCCTCCTCTACGCCTCCTCTATATCCTCCTCCTCTACACCTCATCTATATCCTCCTCCTCTACACCTAATCTATATCCTCCTCCTCTACACCTCCACTATATCCTCCTCCTCTACACCTCATCTATATATCCTCCTCCTCTACACCTCATCTGTGTCCTCCTCCTCTACACCTCATCTGTGTCCTCCTCCTCTACACCTCCTCTATATCCTCCTCCTCATATACCTCCTCCTCTACACCTCAGCTATATCCTCCCCTCTACACCTCCTCTATATCCTCCTCCCCATATACCTCTTCCTCTACACCTCAGCTATATCCTCCTCCTCTACACCTCACCTATATCCTCCTCCTCTACACCTCATCTATATCCTCCTCCTCTACACCTCATATACCTCCTTCTCCTCTACACCTCATCTATATATCCTCCTCTACACCTCATCTATATCCTCCTCCTCTACACCTCATCTATATATCCTTCTCCTCATATACCTCCTCTACACCTCAGCTATATCCTCCTCCTCTACTCCACCTCTATATCCTCCTCATCTACATCTCAGCTATATCCTCCTCCTCTACACCTCCTCTATATCCTCCTCCCCATATACCTCCTCCTCTACACCTCATCTATATATCCTCCTCCTCTACACCTCATCTATATATCCTCCTTCTCTACACCTCATCTATATCCTCCTCCTCTACACCTCATCTATATCCTCCTCCTCTACACCTCATCTATATATCCTCCTCTGCACCTCCTCTATATCCTCCTCCTCTACACCTCATCTATATATCCTTCTCCGCATATAACTCCTCTACAACTCAGCTATATCCTCCTCCTCTACTCCACCTCTATATCCTCCTCATCTACACCTCAGCTATATCCTCATCCTCTACACCTCCTCTATATCCTCCTCCTCTACACCTAATCTATATCCTCCTCCTTTACACCTCCTCTATATCCTCCTCCTCTACACCTCATCTATATATCCTCCTCCTCTACACCTCCTCTATATCCTCCTCATCTACACCTCCTCTATATAATCTTCCTCCTCTACACCTCCTCTTTATCCTCCTCCTCATATACCTCCTCCTCTACACCTCAGCTATATCCTCCTCCTCTACTCCTCCTCTATATCCCCCTCATCTACACCTCATCTATATCCTCCTCCTCTACACCTCCTCTATATCCTCTTCCTCATATACCTCCTCCTCTACACCTCAGCTATATCCTCCTCCTCTACTCCTCCTCTTTATCCTCCTCATCTACACCTCAGCTATATCCTCCTCTTCTACACCTCATCTATATATCACCCTCCTCTACACCTGCTCTATATCCTCCTCCTCTACACCTCATCTATGTCCTCCTCCTCCTCTACACCTCATCTATATATCCTCCTCCTCTACACCTGCTCTATATCCTCCTCCTCTACACCTCATCTATGTCCTCCTCCTCCTCTACACCTCCTCTATATCCTCCTCCTCATATACCTCCTCCTCTACACCTCAGCTATATCCTCCTCCTCTACTCCTTCTCTGTATCCTCCTCATCTTCACCTCATGTATATCCTCCTCCTCTACTCCTCCTCTATATCCTCCTCATCTACACCTCAGCTATATCCTCCTCCTCTACACCTCATCTATATCCTCCTCCTCATAAACCTCCTCCTCTACTCCTCAGCTATATCCTCCTCCTCTACTCCTCCTCTATATCCTCCTCTATATCCTCCTCATCTACACCTCAGCTATATCCTCCTCTACACCTCATCTATATCCTCCTCCCCATATACCTCTTCCTCTACACCTCAGCTATATCCTCCTCCTCTACGCCTCCTCTATATCCTCCTCCTCTACACCTCATCTATATCCTCCTCCTCTACACCTATCTATATCCTCCTCCTCTACACCTCCACTATATCCTCCTCCTCTACACCTCATCTATATATCCTCCTCCTCTACACCTCATCTGTGTCCTCCTGATCTACACCTCATCTGTGTCCTCCTCCTCTACACCTCCTCTATATCCTCCTCCTCATATACCTCCTCCTCTACACCTCAGCTATATCCTCCCCTCTACACCTCCTCTATATCCTCCTCCCCATATACCTCCTCCTCTACACCTCAGCTATATCCTCCTCCTCTACACCTCAGCTATATCCTCCTCCTCTACACCTCATCTATATCCTCCTCCTCTACACCTCATATACCTCCTTCTCCTCTACACCTCATCAATATATCCTCCTCTACACCTCATCTATATCCTCCTCCTCTACACCTCATCTATATATCCTTCTCCTCATATACCTCCTCTACACCTCAGCTATATCCTCGTCCTCTACTCCACCTCTATATCGTCCTCATCTACACCTCAGCTATATCCTCCTCCTCTACACCTCCTCTATATCCTCCTCCCCATATACCTCCTCCTCTACACCTCATCTATATATCCTCCTCCTCTACACCTCATCTATATATCCTCCTTCTCTACACCTCATCTATATCCTCCTCCTCTACACCTCATCTATATCCTCCTCCTCTACACCTCATCTATATATCCTCCTCTGCACCTCATCTATATCCTCCTCCTCTACACCTCATCTATATATCCTTCTCCGCATATAACTCCTCTACAACTCAGCTATATCCTCCTCCTCTACTCCACCTCTATATCCTCCTCATCTACACCTCAGCTATATCCTCATCCTCTACACCTCCTCTATATCCTCCTCCTCTACACCTAATCTATATCCTCCTCCTCTACACCTCCTCTATATCCTCCTCCTCTACACCTCATCTATATATCCTCCTCCTCTACACCTCCTCTATATCCTCCTCATCTACACCTCCTCTATATAATCTTCCTCCTCTACACCTCCTCTTTATCCTCCTCCTCATATACCTCCTCCTCTACACCTCAGCTATATCCTCCTCCTCTACTCCTCCTCTATATCCCCCTCATCTACACCTCAGCTATATCCTCCTCCTCTACACCTCCTCTATATCCTCTTCCTCATATACCTCCTCCTCTACACCTCAGCTATATCCTCCTCCTCTACTCCTCCTCTTTATCCTCCTCATCTACACCTCAGCTATATCCTCCTCTTCTAAACCTCATCTATATATCACCCTCCTCTACACCTGCTCTATATCCTCCTCCTCTACACCTCATCTATGTCCTCCTCCTCCTCTACACCTCATCTATATATCCTCCTCCTCTACACCTGCTCTATATCCTCCTCCTCTACACCTCATCTATGTCCTCCTCCTCCAATACACCTCCTCTATATCCTCCTCCTCATATACCTCCTCCTCTACACCTCAGCTATATCCTCCTCCTCTACTCCTTCTCTGTATCCTCCTCATCTTCACCTCATGTAAATCCTCCTCCTCTACTCCTCCTCTATATCCTCCTCATCTACACCTCAGCTATATCCTCCTCCTCTACACCTCATCTATATCCTCCTCCTCATAAACCTCCTCCTCTACTCCTCAGCTATATCCTCCTCCTCTACTCCTCCTCTATATCCTCCTCTATATCCTCCTCATCTACACCTCAGCTATATCCTCCTCTACACCTCCTCTATATCCTCCTCCCCATATACCTCCTCCTCTACACCTCAGCTATATCCTCCTCCTCTACGCCTCCTCTATATCCTCCTCCTCTACACCTCATCTATATCCTCCTCCTCTACACCTAATCTATATCCTCCTCCTCTACACCCCCACTATATCCTCCTCCTCTACACCTCATCTATATATCCTCCTCCTCTACACCTCATCTGTGTCCTCCTCCTCTACACCTCATCTGTGTCCTCCTCCTCTACACCTCCTCTATATCCTCCTCCTCATATACCTCCTCCTCTACACCTCAGCTATATCCTCCTCCTCTACTCCTCCTCTATATCCTCCTCATCTACACCTCAGCTATATCCTCCTCCTCTACACCTCAGCTATATCCTCCTCCTCTACACCTCATCTATATATCCTCCTCATCTACACCTCTTCTATATCCTCCTCCTCCTCTATATCCTCCTCCTCTACCTACATTTCTATATTCTCCTCCTCCTCTATATCCTCCTCCTCCTCTATATCCTCCTCTATACCCTCGTCCTTTATGTCCTCCTCATATACCTCCTCCTCCTCTATCTCCTCCTCTACTTCCTCCTCCTCTTGAGCCTTTGGCTAGTGTATTGAAGGCTTAGCGACTGGGGAGGAGGGTTTGTATATCGATGTTTCTCCCCATGGCCGTAGGATGTGTACATACACAGACAGACGGAGCACAAACGCAGACACATTGATCCCACGGCGGGGGCAGTGTTCTCTCTCTCTCTGATGTATAAATAGATGATACATAGTGATGATGATTCTCAGTGGGAGGCCTGCCTGCTGGTCTTACTGCTCTATCAGAAGGCCTCTGGCAGAGACTAGTGATTAGTAGTGGAGGATTGAGATGATGTCAAGTGAATATGTTTGAGATTTGTGTGCCCTGTTTTCGATGTGAGTTACCTAAAGCTTTATTTGACATTATCATTATGTGTGTGTGTGTCCATGCCAGCATGCCTCCATGCTTGCCAGGATAGGTGCTGTGCAAAGTTTGTGTGTGTGTTCCAGCATACATCTACTTATATGTGTGTGTGTATGTGTGTGTGTGTGTGTGTGTGTGTGTGTGTGTGTGTGTGTGTGTGTGTGTGTGTGTGTGTGTGTGTGTGTGTGTGTGTGTGTGTGTGTGTGTGTGTGTGTGTGTGTGTGTGCCACAGGTCCCCTCATGCTCAGTGTTGTGTGTCATGTACACCTGTCATGTCCTCAGGGGGCGCTATAGAGAGCCAGCTGACAAGGAGAGCGGGAGACAGGAGAGAGGACAGATTGGACCAGCCACAGGAGACTACCACAGGGACAGAACACAGGAGGTGAAGGTGAGAGGGGTAGGGGAGGAGGAGGGGAGGAGGAGGGAAGGAGGATGAAGGAGGGGAGGAGGAGGGGAGGAAGAGGGAAGGAGGAGGGAAGGAGGAAGGAAGGAGGATGGACGGGGTTGGAAGGGAGGAGAAGGGAAGGAGGATGGAGGAAAAGTACCAGCGATAGTGGATGGAACACGGACATTTCTGTCCTCATACTGTCATATGATACACTCACTTAACTTTATTGTTCCTCCTCTCTCCCTCCCACTCTCTCTACCTCTCTCCCTCTTTCTCTATCTCTCGCTACCTCTCTCCCTCCCACTCTCTCTACCTCACTCCCTCTTTCTCTACCTCTCTCTACCTCTCTCTACCTCTCTCCCTCTTTCTCTACCTCTCTCCCTCCCACTCTCTCTAGCTCTCTCCCTCTCTCTCTACCTCTCTCCCTCCCACTCTCTCTCCCTCTCTCCCTCTACCTCTCTCTACCTCTCTCCCTCCCACTCTCTCTACCTCTCTCCCTCTTTCTCTACCTCTCTCTACCTCTCTCCCTCCCACTCTCTCTACCTCTCTCCCTCTTTCTCTACCTCGCTCTACCTCTCTCCCTCCCACTCTCTCTACCTCTCTCCCTCTTTCTCTACCTCTCTCTACCTCTCTCCCTCCCACTCTCTCTACCTCTCTCCCTCTTTCTCTACCTCTCTCCCTCTTTCTCTACCTCTCTCTACCTTTCTCCCTCTTTCTCTACCTTTCTCCCTCTTTCTCTACCTCTCTCTACCTCTCTCCCTCCCACTCTCTCTACCTCTCTCCCTCTTTCTCTACCTCTCTCTACCTCTCTCCCTCCTTCTCTCTCTACCTCTCTCCCTCCCACTCTCTCTACCTCTCTCCCTCTTTCTCTACCTCTCTCTACCTCTCTCCCTCCTTCTCTCTCTACCTCTCTCCCTCCCACTATCTCTACCTCTCTCCCTCTTTCTCTACCTCTCTCTACCTCTCTCCCTCCCACTCTCTCTACCTCTCTCCCTCTTTCTCTACCTCTCTCTACCTCTCTCCCTACCTCTCTCCCTCTTTCTCTACCTCTCTCTACCTCTCTCCCTCCTTCTCTCTCTACCTCTCTCCCTCCTTCTCTCTCTACCTCTCTCCCTCTTTCTCTACCTCTCTCTACCTCTCTCCCTCCCACTCTCTCTACCTCTCTCCCTCTTTCTCTACCTCTCTCCCTCTTTCTCTACCTCTCTCTACCTCTCTCTACCTCTCTCCCTCCCACTCTCTCTACCTCTCTCCCTCTTTCTTTACCTCTCTCTACCTCTCTCCCTCCCACTCTCTCTACCTCTCTCCCTCTTTCTCTACATCTCTCTACCTCTCTCCCTCCCACTCTCTCTTCCTCTCTCCCTCTTTCTCTACCTCTCTCTACCTCTCTCCATCCCACTCTCTCTACCTCTCTCCCTCTTTCTCTACCTCTTTCTACCTCTTTCCCTCCCACTCTCAATTTAGTTCAATTCAATTCAAAGAGGTTTATTGGCATGGGAAACATATGTTTAAGTTGCCAATGCAAGTGATATAGATAATAAGCTCTCTCTCTCTGCTAAATCAGGTTGATATGTAAACGGTGAGGCTCTCTCTTCTCTCACACCTCGAGGGGAGTGTGTCAGATGGGGACTGGGTCATCTCTCCACAGCTCCCAGGAATAATACAGCTGGAACAAGCTGGGGGTAGCAGAATCCACACCCATCCACCCACCCACACCCACACGCACACATGCGTGCACACATACAGAGCGCATGCACACCCGCACACATACGTATACACACAGACTGTGCAAGTAGCTGGCAGCTGGGTCAGATATTTCACAGTGTTTTCAATGCGTTGGGCAGACAACATGTGTAATGTTCACCGTGCTGACTCACTAGACACGTGCAGATACTTTACTGATTAGTTCAGCCACACTCACATAATGTTCTAGACAGTCACCTATACAATATACTGGACATACTCTCTCCTCACTCTCTTTTTACCACTCCCTCTCTCTCTACTTCTCTCTACCTCTCTCTACCTCCCTCCATCTCTCCTCCCTCTCTCTCTACCTCTCTCTACCTCTCCCTACATCTCTCCTCCCTCTCTCTCTACCTCTCTCTACCTCTCCCTACATCTCTCCTCCCTCTCTCTCTACTTCTCTCTACCTCTCTCTACCTCCCTCCATCTCTCCTCCCTCTCTCTCTACCTCTCTCTACCTCTCCCTACATCTCTCCTCCCTCTCTCTCTACCTCTCTCTACCTCTCCCTACATCTCTCCTCCCTCTCTCTCTACCTCTCTCTACCTCTCTCTACCTCCCTCCATCTCCTCTCCCTCTCTCTCTACCTCTCTCTACCTCTCTCCTTCTCTCTCTACCTCTCTCTACCTCTCCCTCCATCTCTCTTCCCTCTCTATCTACCTCTCTCTACCTCTCCCTCCATCTCTCCTCTCTCTCTCTACCTCTCTCTACCTCTCTCCATCTCTCCTCCCTCTCTCTCTACCTCTCTCTACCCCTCTCCCTCTCTCTCTACCTCTCTCTACCTCTCTACCTCTCCCGCCATCTCTCATCCCTCTCTCTCTACCTCTCTCTACCTCTCTGCATCTCTCTCTACCTCTCTCTTTCTCTCCCTCCATCTCTCCTCCCTCTCTCTCTACTTCTCTCCCTCTCTCTACCGCTCTCCTCCACTCTCTCTGCCCCTTTCTCTCTCTACCTCTCTCCTTCTCTCTCTACCTCCCTCCCTCCCCCCCCCCTCTCTCTCTCTCCCTCCATCTCTCCCTTCCATCTCTGCTCTCCATCTTAATCTCATCTCCTGGTCTGCTCCTCTCCTCATTAAGAGGCAGATCGTCAATATGATTCCCCAGAGTCTCCTTCCCAGTCCTCAGCCTTACACACAGCCGCATAGCCTGGAGGGATCTACACAGTCTGTTCACAGTCCTGGCCTATTGGGAATAACAACGGGACACTCAGAGAGACAGGGAGGGAGGGTAACATATAGGGGGGATATAGAGGGAGAAAAATCAATAGTTTTGGTAGTGACAGGGAAGGAGAGAAGAGTTGAATATTGGTACTGTACGGAAAGAAAAGTAGCAAAGTGGGAGAGGGAAGTGGGAGAAAGAGAAAGAGACAACTAAAATAAATGAATGTACACACCCTGCGCATATATAGTCAGAGATGGAGTGTGATAGAGGCCTACACTTGAACTCACTGTTGGCACTCCCGGCAGCCCCTCCAAACACTTCCAAATG
>NC_074688.1:33639972-33694972 GCF_029448725.1 Salvelinus fontinalis
TTGCTGTATTGTTCTCCCCTTTCCTCCTTGACTATCTCCTCATGTTAAAACAGAAGTTCTCTCCTTCTTACTTGTGTTTCCTCTCTTTCTCCACTTCACCAGCAAAGCATTCCAGCTCTCCTCATGTCATCATTTTCATCCATTTTTGTTTTCTTGCCACATAAAATGAAACACAAACATCAGCCATAACCTCAAGAAATACCGTATCCTAAATGATCCACTTGTGTTTATGGCAGTGTGTTGACATTGTGGCTGGTGGTCCGTCCATTATGTTGCACCTATAGCACCCTAGCATGGAATATGAATGTTCCTGTTTAGGACCCCTGTAAACCACATCGTTCCCCCTGCTCTCAAATCAATAACACCTAATTTGTTCATTCAGTCAACAGCCCTCCCCCTGTAAATCCCCCTGATTTACGGGACGTGTGTGTGTTCGTGCATGTGTGATTGACAACGACCTCACATCCCCCGCCTCCCGCCCCCCTCCTCTTCCTCTCCATATTGACCCTCATGTCAGCAGCCTGTCTAAGCTGCTTCCGTATCTCATCAATAGGATATGCTTTATCTAGATAAACAGTCAGTCCTTCATCTGATCTACCGTATGGCTTATCAGTCATATCTAGTATTGAAATAAAGTGTGACCGTGGTCTATGAGATTCTGGTTCTACTGCTATTTCTGTAATCAGACCCAGAGTGTTATAAAAATAATTAATACTAATAAAATAATTAGTTGTGTGCTTATATTTTACACGTGTGATTAATATGCATGTTTGAATTGGAAATCCGTTTTTTGCATATCCCAAGTCCCCCTGAGACACCCTCGGAGAGTGGGGTCACGGCCCAAAGGCGACCCTGGAGCAATTACGGTTACATGCCTTGCTGAAGGGCACATCAACAGATTTGTCACCTTGTCAGCTCGGGGATTCGAACTAGCAACCTTTTTGGTTACTAGCCCAACACTCTAAGGTAGTGAGGTAGTTGTGATTTTAACTGAGAATGAGAGAGAGGTAGAGGTAGAGGTGGTGGGAAGGAGGGAGGGAGAGAAAGAGAGGGAGATAGAGATGGGTAGGGAAGGAGGGAAGGGTATTGAAAGAGAGAGGGGGGTGGCAGAGGTGGGAAAAGGGAGAGATAGGGAGAGATAGGTAGGGGTGGTGGTGGGAGGGAGGGAGGGAGGGTGGGAGGGAGTGAGGGGGGGAGAAAGAGAGAGGGGGTGGGTGGAGGTGGGAAGAGAGAAGGGGTGGGTGGAAGTGGGGGGAGGGGGAGGGGGATAGATTGAGAGGGAGAAAGGGGGAGAGGGTGAGAGGGAGAAGGGGGGAGAGGGTGAGAGGGAGAAAGGGTGAGAGGGAGACAGGGGGAGAGGGTGAGAGGGAGAAAGGGGGAGAGGATGGCAGAGATGGAATTAAAATGAGAATAAGGCAGAGCTAATATGATAATATATAGAGAAGTAACTTGAGAGGATCTGGGTTATTTATTAAGAATAGAGGGTAGAGAGAGAGAGGGGATGGAGGTAGAGAGAGAGAGGGTAGAGAGAGGGGGATGGAGGTAGAGAGAGGGAGGTGTAGGTAGAGAGAGGGGATGGAGGTAGAGAGAGAGAGGGGTAGAGAGAGGGGGATGGAGGTAGAGAGAGAGGGGGATGGAGGTAGCGAGAGAGGGGGGTGGAGGTAGAGAGAGAGGGGGTAGAGAGACGGGGATGGAGGTAGCGAGATAGGGGTGAACGTAGAGGTAGAGAGAGGGGATGGAGGTAGAGAGAGAGAAAGGTGTAGAGAGAGAGGGGGGTAGAGAGCGAGGGGGATGGAGGTAGAGAGAGGGAGGTGGCGGTAGAGAGAGTGGGGTGGAGGTAGAGAGAGAGAGGTGGAGGTAGAGAGAGAGGGGGATGGAGGTAGAGAGAGAGAGGGGATGGAGGTAGAGAGAGAGAGGGTAGAGAGAGGGGGATGGAGGTAGAGAGAGGGAGGTGTAGGTAGAGAGAGGGGATGGAGGTAGAGAGAGAGAGGGGTAGAGAGAGGGGGATGGAGGTAGAGAGAGAGGGGGATGGAGGTAGCGAGAGAGGGGGGTGGAGGTAGAGAGAGAGGGGGTAGAGAGACGGGGATGGAGGTAGCGAGATAGGGGTGAACGTAGAGGTAGAGAGAGGGGATGGAGGTAGAGAGAGAGGGGGTAGAGAGACGGGGATGGAGGTAGCGAGATAGGGGTGAACGTAGAGGTAGAGAGAGGGGATGGAGGTAGAGAGAGAGAAAGGTGTAGAGAGAGAGAGGGGTAGAGAGCGAGGGGGATGGAGGTAGAGAGAGGGAGGTGGCGGTAGAGAGAGTGGGGTGGAGGTAGAGAGAGAGAGGTGGAGGTAGAGAGAGAGGGGGATGGAGGTAGAGAGAGAGAGGGGGATGACAGATGGGTGTAAAGAAGAGAGAGCTGCAGAGTTCAGCCCTGCAGAGAAGAGAAAGCTGTGATTTAAACTCTCAGAGCTAATGACAGCTTTTTCCAGTTAGTGTGTGTGTGTATGTGTGTGTGTGTTCATGTGTGTGCATGCTTGCGTTGTGTGTGCTTGCATGCTCGTGTTGCATGTGTCTGGCCCCTTGCCAATATTTACCCAAGGTACCTTTCTACTCAGTCTGGAGCAGAGGGACCATCCCTCCACCTGTTTCCATTTTATTCTCCTCTATACTAACCACCTCATTCCTGATCATCTCCACGGCTCGTACAGCGCAGTGTGATAATCAGATGTTCTCACTGTGTTTGTTTGGGTGGGTGTCATCCTGCACTCTCACCGTTCTGATGTACATATTGGCTCAATGTTCAAGACAAATGTTTTGAACAAATCTAATACAAATAGACCCAGACGTTAGAAGACGATGAAAGTATTAAAGATCAGTTGTTCATTCTAAATGTTATAAACATTATAAACAGCTGTCTCTGTGTGTTTACTTTGATATTTCTCAAACAACAAGTAGAATAGTTCAATAACCGCAGACAGAGCGGCTTCCAAATGCCTTCCTATTCCCTGTAGTGCACTACGTTTGAGCAGGGCCATGTGAGACGCAGTCTATGAGGACTGATTTGTTCTGTTTTTCTGTTTGGGAGCAGATGAAACCCCATCCATCCATCCATCCTGAGTAGCTCAGACTGCTCCCTCTGCCCGGTCGTAATTTATTTACTTCCTGTTTCGCTGGGCTTGGCGGTGATGTCTAGTGGAGAGGTCAGAGGTCACCTCTGCCAGGTGTGCTGGTACTCTGCAGCTCTCTCTCTCTCCTAATGTCTGCTTCTGGCTCTGAACTCCACACATTTAACAAAACAATTGCCAGGTGGAAAGGTATCATGGAAAGGTATCTAATGTGACTGACCGGCTCAAAGTAATTCTGCGAGCCAACTAGGCTCGTAATTTAACAATTCTATTCGTATTTACAGATGGCATACAAATGTGTTATTAAGGCACATGAATGTTCACATGTTCCAGAAGGCATTTCTGCCAAAAAACTAGAAAAAGTTTAGGTTCATACAGCTCTCCTGTGAAGTAGTGACCCCCGGCATGTGCCTGCTTTCCTGAAACGGGTCACAAATGTGGTCATTCCTGGATATATTGCATGGCTTTAATCAACATAATCTTGTACTGTATATTTCTGCTATATTTTAAAACCTAAAATATGATAAAGGTTTGGTAGTAGTGTTTTTTTCACCATTAGGGTCAGACCCTGTTGTCTATCTGCTACTAACCAGAGAGAAGAGACCGGGAGGTCACGAGGTTCATCTAAATTGGAGGATGAGTTAGCGACTGTCTCACCACGTGGGGTGACGGGGTGACGTTTACACTTAAACAGACGCACCGCGTGATGGGGTAGTGCGCACACACACACACACACACACACACACACACACACACACACACATCTTATAGTATGGAACGGTGCATGTCTCCTTGGAGATATCCAAAACATTCAACATGTAGTCCAGACGTAAAGCTGATGTTCCAGTGAAAACAGACTAAACGTTTTAGGGTCTCTTCTCTTTAAACTACTGCAGTGGATCTGAGGGACTGTGATTTTAATGAGAGGCCAATGAGAGGGTCCTGGTGGAGGCAGGGTTTAACAAGCGTTGGAGGAATATTGGTGGATGGTTAGAGGATGTGGTATGCTTGTGCTCTAGATGCTTTGTGTTAAGTAGGGGTCAGGGATGGTCAGAGCCTCTTCCTTCTCCGTCTGTTGGGAGGGAGAGAGGGAGGGAGGAATGGAGAGAGATAGGGGGGTTGTGTATGCGTGTATAATATTGGTGTTGACATCACAGTGGATGATGGTAGTAGGTGAAAGGGACAGAGGGAGACAGATCGTAGTTAAGTGTCTATGTCTCTCTGTTTGGCTGTCTTCTTACTTTTCCATTAAAGTCTCCCTCTTGCTGTGTGTGTGTGTGTGTGTGTGTGTGTGTGTGTGTGTGTGTGTGTGTGTGTGTGTGTGTGTGTGTGTGTGTGTGTGTGTGTGTGTGTGTGTGTGTGTGAGAGAGTGGGCCACATGGAAAACATTGTGTAAACGTCAAATCACATAGAGCCTGAGGGGAACTCAGCCAACATAGGGAATGGCAGACTTTAGAAATGACTTTTCGCACACTCTATTTTAGTATGTGCCCTTCTGCACTACTGTCTCTCTCACTCAATTCAGTTCAATTCAATTTAGGGGTTTTATTGGCATGGGAAAGGTATGTTTTTCATTGCCAAAGCAAGTGAAATAGATAATAAACAAAATTGAAATAAACAATAAAACATTAACAGTGAACATTACACTTACAAAAGTTCCAACATAATAAAGTAATTTCAAATGTCATATTATGTATGCATACAGTGTTGTAATGATGTGCAAATACTTCAAGTACAAAAGGGAAAATAAATATAAATATGGGCTGTATTTACAATGGTGATTGATCTTCAATGGTTGCCCTTTTCTTGTGGCAACAGGTCACAAATCTTGCTACTGTAACTGCACATTGGTATTTCACCCAATAGATATGGGAGTTTATCAAAATTGGATTTGTTTTCGAATTCTTTGTGGGTCTGTGTAATCTGAGGGAAATATGTGTCTCTAATATGGTCATACATTTGGCTAGAAAGGAAGTGCAGGAAGTGGAAGTGCAGTTCAGTTTCCACCTCATTTTGTGGGCAGTGGGCACATAGCCTGTCTTCTCTTGAGAGCCAGGTCTGCCTTCTGCGGTCTTTCTCAATAGCAAGGCTATGCTCACTGAGTCTATACATAGTCAAAGATTTCCTCCAATTTGGGTCAGTCACAGTGGTCAGGTAATTTGCCACTGTGTACTCTCTGTTTCGGACAAAATAGCATTCTAGTTTGCTCTGTTTTTTTGTAAATTCTTTCCAATGTGTCAGGTATTTATCTTTATGTTTTCTCATGATTTGGTTGGGTCTAATTGTGTTGCTGTCCTGGGCTCTGTGGGGTCTGTTTGTGAACAGAGCCCCAGGACCAGCTTGCTTAGGGGACTCTTCTCCAGGTTTATATCTCTGTAAGTGATGGCTTTGTTATGGAAGGTTTGGAATCGCTTCCTTTTAGGGGTTTTTAGAATTTAGCGTCTCTCTTCTGGATTTTGATAATTAGTGGGTATCGGCATTATTCTGCTCTGCATGCATTATTTGGTGTTTGATGTTGTACACTGAGGATATTTTATTATAGTGCAGTGATTTTATTTGATTAGGTTATTTGAAATGTTGTTTTATATTTTGACCAGTAGTAGTGTTGTTTTATACATTCCTCTCATACTGAGAGTTATGTGTTAAAAATGGGGGAGGATTCAGTTCTTTGAGGTTTTGGATTGAAGTTTACACACCTTGAGTGATATGTGAAGGAGTGTATTGTATTGTTGTGTTGTTTGTTCTGTTCTATTCCCGAGGGGTTATAGGTCTAACTTCCTGATCCTTTGGCTCTACGAAGGATTTGACAGTGTGATGGAGAGTATAAGCCAATTTAAAAGAATAGTTTCAATAGAATGTGTTGTTATTCTCTTTGAAATATGTTTAGACATGTGTATTAAGAATAATTGGTAAAAGTAATAATTTATCATGTAGTAAACTTCTCTAGGGTAGGGGGCAGCATTCAGAATTTTGGATAAAAAGCATGCCCAAATTCAACTGCCTGCTTCTCGGGCCCAGAAGATATGATATGCATATAACATTTACATTTACATTTAAGTCATTTAGCAGACGCTCTTATCCAGAGCGACTTACAAATTGGTGCATTCACCTTATGACATCCAGTGGAACAGCCACTTTACAATAGTGCATCTAAATCTTTTAAGGGGGGGGGGGGCAGAAGAATTGCTTTATCCTATCCTAGGTATTCCTTGAAGAGGTGGGGTTTCAGGTGTCTCCGGAAGGTGGTGATTGACTCCGCTGTCCTGGCGTCGTGAGGGAGTTTGTTCCACCATTGGGGTGCCAGAGCAGCGAACAGTTTTGACTGGGCTGAGCGGGAACTGTACTTCCTCAGTGGTAGGGAGGCGAGCAGGCCAGAGGTGGATGAACGCAGTGCCCTTGTTTGGGTGTAGGGCCTGATCAGAGCCTGAAGGTACTGAGGTGCCGTTCCCCTCACAGCTCCGTAAGCAAGCACCATGGTCTTGTAGCGGATGCGAGCTTCAACTGGAAGCCAGTGGAGAGAGCGGAGGAGCGGGGTGACGTGAGAGAACTTGGGAAGGTTGAACACCAGACGGGCTGCGGCGTTCTGGATGAGTTGTAGGGGTTTAATGGCACAGGCAGGGAGCCCAGCCAACAGCGAGTTGCAGTAATCCAGACGGGAGATGACAAGTGCCTGGATTAGGACCTGCGCCGCTTCCTGTGTGAGGCAGGGTCGTACTCTGCGGATGTTGTAGAGCATGAACCTACAGGAACGGGCCACCGCCTTGATGTTAGTTGAGAACGACAAGGTGTTGTCCAGGATCACGCCAAGGTTCTTAGCGCTCTGGGAGGAGGACACAATGGAGTTGTCAACCGTGATGGCGAGATCATGGAACGGGCAGTCCTTCCCCGGGAGGAAGAGCAGCTCCGTCTTGCCGAGGTTCAGCTTGAGGTGGTGATCCGTCATCCACACTGATATGTCTGCCAGACATGCAGAGATGCGATTCGCCACCTGGTCATCAGAAGGGGGAAAGGACAAGATTAATTGTGTGTCGTCTGCATAGCAATGATAGGAGAGACCATGTGAGGTTATGACAGAGCCAAGTGACTTGGTGTATAGCGAGAATAGGAGAGGGCCTAGAACAGAGCCCTGGGGGACACCAGTGGTGAGAGCGCGTGGTGAGGAGACAGATTCTCGCCACGCCACCTGGTAGGAGCGACCTGTCAGGTAGGACGCAATCCAAGCGTGGGCCGCGCCGGAGATGCCCAACTCGGAGAGGGTGGAGAGGAGGATCTGATGGTTCACAGTATCGAAGGCAGCCGATAGGTCTAGAAGGATGAGAGCAGAGGAGAGAGAGTTAGCTTTAGCAGTGCGGAGCGCCTCTGTGATACAGAGAAGAGCAGTCTCAGTTGAGTGACTAGTCTTGAAACCTGACTGATTTGGATCAAGAAGGTCATTCTGAGAGAGATAGCAGGAGAGCTGGCCAAGGACGGCACGTTCAAGAGTTTTGGAGAGAAAAGAAAGAAGGGATACTGGTCTGTAGTTGTTGACATCGGAGGGATCGAGTGTAGGTTTTTTCAGAAGGGGTGCAACTCTCGCTCTCTTGAAGACGGAAGGGACGTAGCCAGCGGTCAAGGATGAGTTGATGAGCGAGGTGAGGTAAGGGAGAAGGTCTCCGGAAATGGTCTGGAGAAGAGAGGAGGGGATAGGGTCAAGCGGGCAGGTTGTTGGGCGGCCGGCCGTCACAAGACGCGAGATTTCATCTGGAGAGAGAGGGGAGAAAGAGGTCAGAGTACAGGGTAGGGCAGTGTGAGCAGAACCAGCGGTGTCGTTTGACTTAGCAAACGAGGATCGGATGTCGTCGACCTTCTTTTCGAAATGGTTGACGAAGTCGTCTGCAGAGAGGGAGGAGGGGGGTGGAGGGGGAGGAGGATTCAGGAGGGAGGAGAAGGTGGCAAAGAGCTTCCTAGGGTTAGAGGCAGATGCTTGGAATTTAGAGTGGTAGAAAGTGGCTTTAGCAGCAGAGACAGAAGAGGAAAATGTAGAGAGGAGGGAGTGAAAGGATGCCAGGTCCGCAGGGAGGCGAGTTTTCCTCCATTTCCGCTCGGCTGCCCGGAGCCCTGTTCTGTGAGCTCGCAATGAGTCGTCGAGCCACGTAGCGGGAGGGGAGGACCGAGCCGGCCTGGAGGATAGGGGACATAGAGAGTCAAAGGATGCAGAAAGGGAGGAGAGGAGGGTTGAGGAGGCAGAATCAGGAGATAGGTTGGAGAAGGTTTGGGCAGAGGGAAGAGATGATAGGATGGAAGAGGAGAGAGTAGCGGGGGAGAGAGAGCGAAGGTTGGGACGGCGCGATACCATCCGAGTAGGGGCAGTGTGGGAAGTGTTGGATGAAAGCGAGAGGGAAAAGGATACAAGGTAGTGGTCGGAGACTTGGAGGGGAGTTGCAATGAGGTTAGTGGAAGAACAGCATCTAGTAAAGATGAGGTCAAGCGTATTGCCTGCCTTGTGAGTAGGGGGGGAAGGTGAGAGGGTGAGGTCAAAAGAGGAGAGGAGTGGAAAGAAGGAGGCAGAGAGGAATGAGTCAAAGGTAGACATGGGGAGGTTAAAGTCACCCAGAACTGTGAGAGGTGAGCCGTCCTCAGGAAAGGAGCTTATCAAGGCATCAAGCTCATTGATGAACTCTCCAAGGGAACCTGGAGGGCGATAAATGATAAGGATGTTAAGCTTGAAAGGGCTGGTAACTGTGACAGCATGGAATTCAAAGGAGGCGATAGACAGATGGGTAAGGGGAGAAAGAGAGAATGACCACTTGGGAGAGATGAGGATCCCGGTGCCACCACCCCGCTGACCAGAAGCTCTCGGGGTGTGCGAGAACACGTGGGCAGACGAAGAGAGAGCAGTAGGAGTAGCAGTGTTATCTGTGGTGAGCCATGTTTCCGTCAGTGCCAAGAAGTCGAGGGACTGGAGGGACGCATAGGCTGAGATGAGCTCTGCCTTGTTGGCCGCAGATCGGCAGTTCCAGAGGCTACCGGAGACCTGGAACTCCACGTGGGTCGTGCGGGCTGGGACCACCAGGTTAGGGTGGGCGCGGCCACGCGGTGTGAAGCGTTTGTATGGTCTGTGCAGAGAGGAGAGAACAGGGATAGACAGACACATAGTTGACAGGCTACAGAAGAGGCTACGCTAATGCAAAGGAGATTAGAATGACAAGTGGACTACACGTCTCGAATGTTCAGAAAGTTAAGCTTACGTTGCAAAAAAAAATAAAATAAAAGATCTTATTGACTAAAATGATATAGTACTGCTGGCTGGTGAAGTAGCCTGGCTAGCAGTGGCTGCGTTGTTGAAAGTGAAGCTGGCTAGGTAACCTCGACAATTTCTCTAAATTTCTCTAAACTACACAATTATCATGGATACAAGGACAGCAAAGACAACTAGCTAACACTACGCTAATCAAGTCGTTCCGTTGTAATGTAAGTTTCTACAGTGCTGCTATTCGGTAGAAGTTGGCTAGCTAGCAGTGTTAGCTAGCAGTGTTGGCTAGGTAGGAGGACGGCAGTGCGGCAGGCGAAAATAGCTGGCTAGCTAACCGATAATTACTCAAAGCTACACAATTATCTTAGATACAAAGATAGCAAAGAAAACTATGTAGCTAGCTAACACTACACAAATCAAGTCGTTCCGTTGTAATGTAATCGTTTCTACAGTGCTGCTAATCGGTGGCTAGCTGGCTAGCTAGCAGGGTTGACTACGTTACGTTACGTTACGTTAGGACGAGAATACCTGGCTAGCGAACCTCAGCGAACCTCGATAACTACACAATTATCTTTGATACAAAGACGGCTATGTAGCCAGCTAAGTAGCTAGCTAAGATCAAACAAATCAAGGATAGCAAAGACAACTGTGTAGCCAGCTAACACTACACTAATCAAGTCGTTCCGTTGTAATGCACTCGTTTCTACAATGCTGCTATTCGGTGGCTAGCTGGCTAGCTAGCAGTGTTGGCTACGTTGCGTTACGTTAGGACGAAAATAGCTGGCTAGCGAACCTCAAACTACACAATTATGTTTGATACAAAGATGGCTATGTAGCTAGCTAAGATCAAACAAATCAAACCGTTGTACTGTAATGAAAATGAAAATCAAACCGTTGTACTATAATGAAATGTAATGAAAAGTTATACTACTATTCGGTAGACGGTGGACGTTTGCTAGCTGGCTAGCTGCTGGGCAGATAGCAGTGTGGACTACGATAGACGACGAAATACGATAATTACGCAATTATCTTTGATACACAGACGGCTATGTAGCTAGCTAAGAAGAAATTGCTAAGGTTAGACAAATCAAACCGTTGTACTATAATGAAATGTAATGAAATGTAATGAAAAGTTATACTACCTGCGGAGCGACTGCAAATGCGACCGCTCGCTCCAAACCGGAGCGAAGTTAAAGCTTGGTCTTTCAAAATAACTGGCAGATTAGGATAGAAAACACTCTAAAGTTTCCAAAACTGTCAAAATATTTTCTGTGAGTATAACAGAACTGATTTTGCAGGCGAAAACCTGAGGAAATCCAACCAGGAAGTGCCTCTTATTTTGAAAGATCCCTGTTCCATTGCCTGCCTCATGTTTCTACAAACTTTACGGATACTATTTGGAATTTTCGTCTGCCCGTCATGACCTGCACGAGCCTGTGGATTACTCAACAAAACGCGCCAACCAAATGGAGGTTTTTGGATATAAAAATAATCTTTATCAAACAAAACAAACATTTATTGTGTAACTGGGAGTCTCGTGAGTGCAAACATCCGAAGATCATCAAAGGTAAGCGGTTAATTTTATTGCTTTTCTGACTTTCGTGACCAAGCTACTTTGCTGCTAGCTGTTTGTAATGTTTTCTCTACTGATCGATGTCCTCACACAAACGCTTGGTCACTAGTAATCGATTATACCTACATACAATTTTTCATGTTTTCATATATTCACAGAATCCATATAAAACGTAAGAAATTCTTAGGTACTCACACAGAACTTTAAGGATCACCCACACAGGATTGGTCAGATGTTCACACAGAACTGGTCAGATGTTCACACAGAACATCAGAACATAATTAAAAGGTTACCCACACAGAGTCAACTTACCGTGCTCACACAGAACGCTCCTACAAATATTACCTAGTGATCCCATAACAAAATACTCACACAGAGTAACCCAGGGCATACCTGGCTAGCACATTTAAAATAATTGGAATTCACCACCTCTGAGGGTCACATAGACAGTCACACAGACACTTTCAGAATTAGGTCCTTCTTCCAACAGGGCTTCACCAAGTACCGTGTTTCACACAGAACACACAGTCACCCTGGCCCCTCACCTCCACAGACTGCACCAATCCCCACTGTGATCAATTCAGTGTCAGGACGGCTCTAGGTCGCTCGCTACTGACCAATAGCAGAGTATCTTTGAGTCCGCAAACTCTACGATTACTCTCCTCTGACTCGGCCCTGCTTACGCCTCCAAAGTGCCCTCCTCACAAAGGAATACACACTCAGAGCCTACGTAACAGAGGCTTTTCTAAAAACTCGACTTCAAGTGTGTGTGGTTCGCTCACCTCTTTCTTAAAAAAAACAAAGTTTGAAATGTGGTATCCACTCGGCTCGCTGCCTCTCAGATAAAAGGTGGGTCCATCTGCTTCGTTCCCGAAGTGTAATTTCCCTGAGATCCCAAGTTTAACCTGTCTAGGATTGGAGTGCCGATAGCGGCACCCCCCCCCCCCCCCACATTCCACTGAAAAGGCAGAGCCGCGAAATTCAAAAAAAATATATTTTTTAAATATTTAACTTTCACACATTAAAGTCCAATACAGCTAATGAAAGACACAGATCGTGTGAATCCAGCCAACATGTCCGATTTTTAAAATGTTTTACAGGGAAGACACAATATGTAAAGATATAAAACTATTAGCTAAACTCATTAGCATGACACCATCTTTTATTTGTCCACCAACACCAGTAGCTATCACCAATTCGGCTAAACTAAGATATTGATAGCCACTAACCAAGAAAAAAACTCATCAGATGACAGTCTGATAACATATTTATGGTATAGGATAGGTTTTGTTAGAAAAATTTGCATATTTCAGGTAGATGTCATAGTTTACAATTGCACCCACCGTCACAAATGGACTAGAATAAATATATAGAGCAACGTGTTTACCCAATTACTAATCATCAAACATTTCGTAAAAATACACAGCATACACTAATCGAAAGACACAGATCCTGTGAATACAGACAATATTTCAGATTTTCTAAGTGTCTTACAGCGAAAACACAATAAATCGTTATATTAGTATACCACATATGCAAACGTTACCAGAGCATTGATTCTATCCAAAGAGAGTGATAACGTAAACATCGCCAAAATATATAAATTTTTTCACTAACCTTCTCAGAATTCTTCAGATGACACTCCTGTAACATCACATTACAACATACATATACAGTTTGTTCGAAAATGTGCATATTTAGCCACCAAAATCATGGTTAGACAATGACAAAAGTTGCCCAGCTGGTCAGACAATGTCGTGCGCCATATTAGACAGTGATCTAGTCGTATACATAAATACTCATAAACGTGACTAAAAAATATAGGGTGGACAGCGATTGATAGACAATTTAATTCTTAATACAATCGCTGATTTACATTTTTAAAATGATCCTTACTTTTCAATACAGTTTGCGCCAAGCGAAGCTACGTCAAACAAGATGGCGTCCTAAGCGATTAACATTTCTCGACAGAAACACGATTTATCATAATAAATTGTTCCTACTTTGAGCTGTTCTTCCATCAGAATCTTGGGCAAAGAATCCTTTCTTGGGTCTAATCGTCTTTTGGTCGAAAGCTGTCCTCTTGCCATGTATAAATGCCCATTGCGTTCGGCATGAACTGGAACCGTGCCCAGAGATTCACAGTGTCTCAGAAATAAATGTCCCAAAATCGCACTAAACGGAAATAAATTGCTATAAAACGGTTTAAATTAACTACCTTATGATGTTTTTAACTCCTATAACGAGTAGAAACATGACCGGAGAAATATAACTGGCTTCACTAGTGCTTGGAAAAAGTGCAGGTCGGTGTCCTCCGCGCGCCTGACGCAGCTGGAAAAGAGTTCCTACCTACACGTGTTTTTGTTTTATAGTGGCTGTGATTGGGCAATCGATACCATTCAAATCGTCATCACGTAAAGGCATCCAGGGGAAGACGTAAGCAGTGTCTGTATATTCATAGCAATAACAGTGGCCTTTTAACTGACTCCAGATCAGGGGCCAAAATGTGTGAAATCTGACTCCATGTCAGGGAAATTGCTGTAGAATGAGTTCTGTTCCACTCAGAGACAAAATTTCAACGGCTATAGAAACTAGAGACTGTTTTCTATCCAATAATAATAATAATATGCATATTGTACGATCAAGAATTTAGTAGGAAGCCGTTTCAAAAATTACACGATTTACATAAATAGTGACAACAGCACCCCCTAGCCTCAACGGGTTAAAGGATCCCTCGTGCTCTATTTACCTAGGTCGTCAGGAGCGGTCACCGAGTGAAGATTCACATCCCATCCTCATCGCCAAATTTTGTGGCAATTTCCTGTATTACCAAATGAGGAGTTACAGACCACACACCAGTCAGAGTTATACTTAAACTTCATCTTTAATAATATGAGCTTTACAATAGCCCTTTGACTCTCACATCAATTCAGTGTCTATAATGAATTCTGAGAGTCCCTACAGAAGAATACAAAGATATTTTATAGCCAAGATACACCCCTCTCAACTTACATGACGAACCACAGATCTTAGGAACAGTTCACAAAGAAAGACTTTTACTTGAGAGAGAGGAGTATCCCATAGCCAGATAGCATTCACTATAAATTATCGTTCAGTTTGGTCTCTAAGACGAGGTTCTAATCTCGTTCCTGGTACTTCATAGTACAAAAACACCAACTCATCCAATGGCATATATCAATTGTCAACTCTAGATACCCCCATCTCAAGTAAACCCCCTCTTGACCCTACTCCTGGACAAGCTCACTGAGGGGAGTGACTTGCACACAGACATTGTGGAGACAAGTAATTGGTTCCCCTTTCATCACGCCATCCCTTCACATGGTTTAACAGATACATTCACATATGAAGACAATGTTCCATTCTGTCCTCTTCCGTTTCTGATATTCTGCATAGCACCAGAGACATGTAAAAGACAAGCCTGACCTCTCCCCTCTCTGGGCCCCAAATGACTGATCCCCAGCTTAGAAAAAAGTGCAACTGCCAACACTATAGTCCAAAAGTCCATTATAATGACAAGTATCTTACATAAGCATATTATGTAAATAAAACATCTTATATATCTATGTTACCCAACTAATTCTGATTCATCCGCCACAGTACACATCACGGACAAACTGAAATGGACCACCCACACAGACAGCGTGGTGAAGAAGATGCAACAGCGCCTCTTCAACTGCAGGAAACTGAACAATTTTGGCTTGTCACCTAAAACCCTCATAAACTTTTACAGATGCACAATTGAGAGCATCCTGTCGGGCTGTATCACCGCCTGATACAGCAACTGCACCGGCAACAACCGCAAGGCTCTCCAGAGGGGGGTGCAGTCTGCACAACACATCACCGGGGGTAAACTACCTGCCCTCCAGGACACCTACAGCACCCGATATCACAGGAAGGCCAAAAATATCATCAAGGACAGCAACCACCAGAGCCACCATCCAGAAGGTGAGGTCAGTATAGGTGCATCAAAGCTGGGACCGAGAGACTGAAAAACAACCTCTATCTCAAGGCCATCAGACTGTTAAACAGCCATCACTAACACAGAGAGGCTGCTACCTACATACACATTGACTTGAAATCACTGGCCACTTTAATAAATGGATCACTAGTCACTTTAGTAATGCCACTTTAATTATGTTTACATAACTTGCATTACTCATCTCATAGGTATATACTGTATTTCATACCATCTATTGCATCTTGCCTATGCCGCTCGGTCATCGCTCCGGTGTCTCGTTGCCAGTAACCCCAACACCTGAAGTTAGCATCTGGTCTGGGTGGAATATGCAAGGAAAACTCTCCCCTGCTCGGCCACTGGACTCTCCCCTTTCAAATGTTCCATGGGGTATCAGCCTCCGCTCTTCCCAGAGCAAGAAGTTGAGGTCAACATAAACTCAGCAAAAAAAGAAACGTCCTCTCACTGTCAACTACATTTATTGGACTGCACCAGATTTGCCAGTTCTTGCTGTGAGATGTTACCCCACTCTTCCACCAAGGCACCTGCACGTTCCTGGACATTTCTGGGGGGAATGGCCCTCACCCTCACCCTCGGATCCAACAGGTCCCAGACATGCTCAATGGGATTGAGATCCGGGCTCTTGGCTGGCCATGGCAGAACACTGACATTCCTGTCTTGCAGGAAATCACACACAGAATGAGCAGTATGGCTGGTGGCATTGTCATGCTGGAGGGTCATGTCAGGATGAGCCTGCAGGAAGGGTACCACATGAGGGAGGAGAATGTCTTCCCTGTAACGCACAGAGTTGAGATTGCCTGCAATGACAACAAGCTCAGTCCGATGATGCTGTGACACATCGCCCCAGACCATAATGAACCCCCCCACCTCCAAATTGATCCTGCTCCAGAGTACAGGCCTCGGTGTAACGCTCATTCCTTCGACGATAAACGCGAATCCGACCATCACCCCTGGTGAGACAAAACCACGACTCATCAGTGAAGAGCACTTTTTTTCAGTCCTGTCTGGTCCAGCGATGGTGGGTTTGTGCCCATAGGCGACGCTGTTGCCAGTGATGTCTGCTGAGGACCTGCCTCACAACAGGCCTAATAGCCCTCAGTCCAGCCTCTCTCAGCCTATTGCGGACAGTCTGAGCACTGATGGAGGGATTGTGCATTCCTGGTGTAACTCGGGCAGCTGTTGTTTAAAAAAAATATTTTTACAAATAAATATTTATTACAAAAAACACAAGGAAGGGGTAACATTAAAGTATCAGAACATGGTGCGGGGGCTGTGCTTTGGCAAAGTGAGTGGGGTTATATCCTTCCTATTTGGCCCTGTCCGGGGGTATCTTCGGATGGGGCCACAGTGTCTCCTGACCGCTCCTGTCTCAGCCTCCAGTATTTATGCTGCAGTAGTTTGTGTCGGGGGGCTAGGGTCAGTTGGTTATACCTGGAGTACTTCTCCTGTCTTATCCAGTGTCCTGTGTGAATTTAAGTATCCTCTCTCTAATTCTCTCGTTCTCTCTTTCTTTCTCTCTCTCTGAGAACCTGAGCCCTAGGACCATACGTCAGGACTACCGGGCATGATGACTCCTTGCTGTCCCCAGTCCGCCTGGCCTTGCTGCTATTCCAGTTTCAACTGTTCTGCCTGCGGTTACGGAACCCCTACCTGTCCCAGACCTGCTGTTTTCAACTCTTAATGATTGGCTATGAAAAGCCAACTGAGATTTATTCCTGATTATTATTTGACCATGCTTGTCATTTATGAACATTTTGAAAATCTTGGCTCTCTCTAATTTTCTCCTTCTCTCTTTCTTTCTCTCGGAGGACCTGAGCCCTAGGACCATACGTCGGGACTTCCGGGCGTGGTGACTCCTTGCTGTCTCCAGTCCGCCTGGCCTTGCTGCTATTCCAGTTTCAACTGTTCTGCCTGCGGTTATGGAACCGCCACCTGTCCCAGACCTGTTGTTTTTCAACTCTTAATGACCGGCTATGAAAAGCCAACTGAAAATTATTCATGATTATTATTTGACCATGCTTGTCACTTTGAACATCTTGGCATAGTTCTGTTATAATCTCCACCCGGCACAGCCAGAAGAGGACTGGCCACCCCTCATAGCCTGGTTCCTCTCTAGGTTTCTTCCTAGGTTTTGGCCTTTTTAGGGAGTTTTTCCTAGCCACCGTGCTTCTACACCTGCATTACTAGCTGTTTGGGGTTTTAGGCTGGGTTTCTGTACAGCACTTCGAGATATTAGCTGATGTACGAAGGGCTATATAAAATAAACTTGATTGATTGATTGATGAAGGACAAACAATACAGCATCAAGACACTATCAAACATGTATCAGTCTTTCCTCAACAGAGACATCCTTATGTGTGAGGGTGCATGTGCATGATAGTGATATAAAATATATGTCATAGTGTCCTTTTTCATGATGACAATCTTGTGAAACCCGAACCCTCCAAGATCCCCCCACAGTTCCCCAATAGCTGTCCCTCAACCATTTGAGGCCACTCCCACAGTCCCCCCCCAGAAAAAAAAATACAATTAATTCCATTCCCCACCCCCAAGAACCCCCCAATGCACCAACAACCAAGAGAATGAACTAAAGAGAAAAAAAGGAAAAGACAGAAGAAAACAGCAAACAACAATGTGATTTGTTTGATCTATTATACATTTAAAACAAAGGACGTCAAGGACAACTGAAATCATAACAGCAAAGCCTACTATATATGTTTGTGTGCATGTCTGGCACTATTACATGTGTGTTCTTGTATGTGTTTATTTGAATGAGAGTGTGTGTGTATCTTGTTATGGGCAGGTGGGACGGTAGCTGAAATTGCAGAGTGCGAAATTCAAACTACAGAATTATCAATATTTAACTTTCATAAAATCACAAGTGTAATACATCAAAATAAAGCTTAACTTCTTGGTAATCCAGCCGCTGTGTCATATTTCAAAAAGGCTTTACGGCGAAGCACAACATGCGATTATCTGAGGACAGCGCCCCGCATACAAGACCATGAAAAACACATTTCAACCAGGCAGGTGCGACACGAAAGTCAGAATTAGCGATGTAAAAAATGCCTTACCTTTCTTTGATGATCTTCTTCTGTTGGCACTCCAAAAGGTACCAGTTACATCACAAATGGTCCTTTGGTTCGATAATGTCCTTCTTTATATCCATAAAAACTCAGTTTAGATGGCGCGCTTCAGTCAATAATCCACCCAGTTTCCCCCCATCAAAATGCATACAAAATGAATCCCAAATGTTACTAATATACTTTTCCAAACAAGTCAAACAAAGTTTATAATCAAACCTTAGGTACCCTAATACGTAAATAAATGATCAAATTTAAGACAGAGAATCGTTATTGTCTTTACCAGAGAAAAATACCAAAGAATGGGGATCTCATTGGAAACGCTTGGAAACACTAAAGCCAAAATGGGAGCCACCTAGAAAAACTACAATTTCTGGCTCATTTTTCCAAAAATCAGCATGAGACTCTTTCCAAAAACTGTTGACATCTAGTGGAAGCCCTAGGAATTGCAATCTGGGAGGACTTTGCCTTATAATAAAAGTGACAGCCATTGAAAAAAGTGGTAGGCAAAAAAAAATTGGGGGGGGGGAGGGTTTGTCCGTGGGGTTTTGCCTGCCTTATCAGTTCTGTTATACTCACAGACAACATGTTAACAGTTTTAGAAACCTTAGAGTGTTTTCTATCCAAATCTACCAATTATATGCATATCCTAGCTTCTGGGCCTAGGTAACAGGCAGTTTACTTTGGGCACACTTTTCATCCGGATGTGAAAATACTGCCCCCTACCCAAGAGAGGATATGCATGTGTACAAACACCTGCACGGCATCAGCCCATGGCAACCCGACATTAGTTGTTAAACACTGCCACTTAGTGTCATTCAAATGTCCTTTTATTATGTTTTATTTTGACTTTTTTTTCCCTTTATCTTTTGACCATCATTCTCTCTCTCACACAGCAACTCCACTCCCACTTGTCTCCAATTCCACATACCAACCCTCATCTTCCCTCAGCTCATCCCATCTATCTCTGCTGGCCACCCACTTCGTGTTTCTATGCAACACATATCTTTCAACTATGCTATGATGTTTAACGTACAATTTCAATCTATCTAATCGAATAGAATCTACAGATTGCGTGTTGAAGATAAATACTTTTACTAGGAATATTAGTAAATTACTAATTGACTGACCCGGTCTCTCCAGATCTCCCAACAGTTCTATTTCAAGGGTCAATTTTAGATCAATGCTATGCATTTTCAGCCATTCCTGAACCTGAGACCAGAAACAGGCTACCTGAGGGCAATACCAAAATAAATGGTCTATTGATTCTGTATCCTCACAACAAAATCTGCAGAGCTTCGATGATTTTATGCCCCAAATATTCAACATTTTGTTGGTGGCAAGAATTCTATATAATAATTTTAGCTGAAAAGCACGAAGTCTTGAATCTTGCGTTGTTTTATATATCAACTCATATACCCTGTACCATGCTGTTGTTGCCATCCTGTACCTTTCCCGCAAGTGTGATGTTCGGATGTACCGATCCTGTGCAGGTGTCATTACACGTGGTCTGCCACTGCGAGGACAATCAGATATCCATCCTGTCTCCCTGTAGCGCTGTCTTAGGATTCTCTCAGTACGGACATTGCAATTTATTGCCCTGGTCACATCTGCAGTCCTCATGCCTCCTTGTAGCATGCCTAAGGCACGTTCACGCAGATGAGAAAGGAACCTGGGTATCTTTCTTTTGGTGTTTTTCAGAGTCAGTAGAAAGGTCTCTTTAGTGTCCTAAGTTTTCATAACTGTGACCTTAATTGCCTACCGTCTGTAAGCTGTTAGTGTCTTAACGACCGTTCCACAGGTGCATGTTCATTCATTGTTTATGGTTCATTGAACAAGCATGGGAAACAGTGTTTAAACCCTTTACAATGAAGATCTGTGAATTTATTTTGATTTTTACGAATTATCTTTGAAAGACAGGGTCCTGAAAAAGGGATGTTTATTTTTTTGCTGAGTTCATTTATATGTATACAGTTGAAGTCAGAAGTTTACATACACCTTAGCCAAATACATTTAAACTCAGTTTTTCACAATTCCTGACATTTAATCCGAGTAAAAATTCCCTGTCTTAGGTCAGTTAGGATCACTACTTTATTTTAAGAATGTGAAATATCAGAATAATAGTAGAGAGAATATTTTATTTCAGCTTAATTTCTTTCACCACATTCCCAGTGGGTCAGAAGTTGACATACACTCAATTAGTATTTGGTAGCATTGCCTTTAAATTGTTTAACTTGGGTAAAACAATAAATTGGGTGAATTTTGGCCCATTCCTCCTGACAGAGCTGGTGTAACTGAGTCGGGTTTGTAGGCCTCCTTGCTCGCACACACTTTTTCAGTTCTGCCCACACATTTTCTATAGGATTGAGGTCAGGGTTTTGTGATAGCCACCCCAATACCTTGACTTTGTTGTCAACAACTTTGGAAGTATGCTTGGGGTCATTGTCCAGTTGGAAGACCCATATGCGACCAAGCTTTTCTCAATAGGGGGGCTCCATTTCGACTTTGTAAAAAATCGTTCCCAAATTAAACTGCCTCATACTCAATTCTTGCTCGTACAATATGCATATTATTATTACTATTGGATAGAAAACACTCTCTAGTTTCTAAAACCGTTTGAATTATATCTGTGAGTAAAACAAAACTCATTTTGCAGCAAACTTCCTGTCAGGAAGTGAGAAATCTGAAATCGGGGGCTCTGTTCCAGGGTCAATTTATTAATTTGCATGTAATCTATGGGTCTACATGCACTGCATACGCCTTCCCATAGATGTCAGTAAGCAGTGAGAATTGGAATGGGGTGTCTAGGTAGATCTGAGGCCGAACAAGACCTCTTGGAACCGGATGTGCAATCTTTTCTACGTTCGTCATGACGCGAGACAGACCTCAGGATTGCGTCCTGAAAAGCTGTTGTTATAGGCGCTAGATATATCCGGCACTGATTTTATTCGATATACGTGTTAAAAACATCATAATGTAGTTATTTTAAACCGAGTTATATCAGTTTATATCAGTATATTGCGAATTTCGGGATTTTTATGTTCTGCGTTATGCTAAGTTGGACACGTCTGCACCACATGGCTAACGTTTGCTGCTAATTCCACAGTTGAAGACGACCTTCTGCAACCGAGCAACGATTATTCTGGACAAATGACAACTTGTACAAGATTCTGATGGAAGCTCATCAAATAGTAAGAACTATTTATGATGTTAATTCGTAATTTCTGTCGAAAAAGTTAAACTATTATTCCGCCATTAATTTCGGTGCGGTCTCGCTTTAACGTACGCTGTATGTCGTAATAACGTTAATTTTAAAAATCTATCACAGCGGTTGCATTAAGAACTAATGTATCTTTCATTTGCTGTCCAACCTGTATTTTTTAGTCAAGTTTATAATTAGTTATTGATTAGATTAGGTGCCTCTCCCAGGATTTCTCCCGACATTTTGTTTGCAGTTTGGCTATTATTCTCATTGTATAACCACGATTTGTGCCGCTAAATATGCACATTTTCGAACAAACCATATATGTATTGTGTAATATGATGTTATAGGACTGTCATCTGATGGAGTTTGAGAAGGTTAGTGAAAACATTTATATCTTTTGCTGGTTTATTCGCTATCGCTAACGTTATGTTGAATGAATGGGGCTGTGTGGTAGGCTATTGTAGTAAGCTAATATAATGCTATATTGTGTTTTCGCTGTAAAACACTTAAAAATTCTGAAATATTGGATGTTTGTCTTTCATTTGCTGTACACTATGTATTTTTCATAAATGTTTTATGATGAGTATTTAGGTAATTCACGTTGGTCTCTGTAGTTATTCTAGCTGCTTTGGTGAGATTTTGTGATGGTGGCTGCAATGTAAAACTATGATTTATACCTGAAATATGCAAATTTTTCGAACAAAACATATGCTATACAATAAATATGTTATCAGACTGTCATCTGAATAAGTTGCTTCTTGGTTAGTGACTATTTATATCTTTATTTGGTCGAATTTGTGATAGCAGTAAAAAAATGGTGGGGAAAAAAAGTTGGGTATTTTGCTATCGTGGTTAGCTAATAGAAATACATATTGTGTCTTCCCTGTAAAACATTTTAAAAATCAGAAATGATGGCTGGATTCACAAGATGTGTATCTTTCATCTGGTGTCTTGGACTTGTGATTTCATGATATTTAGATGCTAGTATTTATTTGTGGCGCTATGCTAGGCTATGCTAGTCAGCTTTTTTACTGATGAGGGTGCTCCCGGATCCGAGATGAGTACCAAGTAAAAGTTAACCTGACTGAAGTCTTGAGATGTTGCTTCAATATATCCACATAATTGTACTCCCTCATGATGCCATCTATTTTGTGAAGTGCACCAGTCCCTCCTGCAGCAAAGCACCCCCACAACATGATGCTGCCAGCCCCGTGCTTCACGGTTGGGATGGTGTTCTTTGGCTTGCAAGCCTCCCCCTTTTTTCTCCGAATATAACTGTTTGGTCATTATGGCCAAACAGTTTTATTTTTGTTTCATCAGACCAGAGGACATTTCTCCAAAAAGTACGATCTTTGTCCCCATGTGCAGTTGCAAACTGTAGTCTGGATTTTTTATGGCGGTTTTGGAGCAGTGGGTTCTTTCTTGCTGAGCGGCCTTTCAGGTTACGTTGATATAGGACTCGTTTAACTGTGGATATAGATACTTTTGTACCTGTTTCCTCCAGCATCTTCACAAGGTCCTGTGCGTTTGTTCTGGGATTGATTTGCACTTTTCGCACGAAAGTACGTTCATCTCTAGCAGACAGAACACATCTCCTTCCTGAGCAGTATGATGACTGCGTGGTCCCATGATGTGTGTGCTTGCATACTACTGTTTGTACAGATGAACGTGGCACCTTCAGGCGTTTGGAAATTGCTCCGAAGGATAAACCAGATTTGTGGAGGTCTACAATTTTTTTCTGAGGTCTTGGCTGATTTCTTTTGATTTTCCCATGATGTCAAGCAAGAGGCACTGAGTTTGAAGGTAGCCCTTGAAATACATCCACAGGTACACCTCCAATTGACTCAAATGATGTCAATTAGCCTATCAGAAGCTTCTAAAGCCATGACATCATTTTCTGGAATTTTCCAAGCTGTTTAAAGGCACAGTCAACTTAGTGTATGTAAACTTCTGAACCACTGGAAATGTGATACAGTGAATTATAAGTGAAATAATCTGTCTGTAAACAATTGTATGGAAAAATTACTTGTGTCATACACAAAGTAGATGTCCTAACCGACTTGCCAAAACTATAGTTTGTTAATAACAAGTGAAGTGGTTCTGGAGTGGTTGAAAAACAAGTTTTAATGACTCCATTCTAAGTGTATGTAAACTTCTGACTTCAACTGTATATTCTTATTCCATCCCTTACTTAGATTTGTGTGAATTAGGTAGTTGCTGTGGAATTGTTAGATTACTAGTTCAATATTACTGCACTGTCGGAACTAGAAGCACAAGCAGTTCGCTACACTCGCATTAACGTCTGCTAATCATGTGCATGTGACCAATACGATTTGATTTGAGCAATGCGGCACCAATTACTGGCATAGGTCTACTGGTCTTATATGTAGCAATTGCTTGATATTGATAATTTACTCATGAAGCTTGTATTTTGAATTTTAAAAAAATTATCTAATATTACTGTGGTGAAGACATACCACAGGCTTGGCTCTTATCTTGCACTTTCCAAACTCCTAATTTTTTATTTTGAAATATTTGCTGTTGCTTTCACATGTTTAAACACAGGCCCTATGTGGGAAACATACACTACCCGTCAAACGTTTTAGAACACCTACTCATTCAATGGTTTATTTTTATTTTTACTATTTCCTACATTGTAGAATAATAGTGATGTCATCAATAGTATTAAATAACACATATGGAATCATGTAGTATCCAAAAAAGATTATTCAAATAGCCACCCTTTGCCTTGATGACAGCTTTGCACACGCTTGGCATTCTCTCACCCAGCTTCATGAGGTAGTCACCTGGAATTTATTTCAATTAACAGGTGTGCCTTGTCAAAAGCTAAATTGTGTAATTTCTTTCCTCCTCAATGTGTTTGAACCAATCAGTTCTGTTGTGACAAGGTAGGGGGAATATACAGACGATAGCCCTATTTGGTAAAAGACCAAGTCCATATTAATGCAAGAACATCTCAAATAATCAAAAATATATGACAGTCCATCATTACTTTAAGACATGAAGGTCAGTCAATATGGAACATGTCAAGAACTTTGAAAGTTTCTTAAGTACAGTCGCAAAAACCATCAAGCACTATGATGAAACTGGCTCTCATGAGGACCGCCACAGGAAAGGAAGATCCAGAGTTACCTCTGCTGCAGAGGATAAGTTCATTAGTTACCAGCCTCAGAAATTGCAGCCCAAATAAAATGCTTCACAGTGTTCAACTAACAGACACATCTCAACATCAACTGTTCAGTGGAGACTCAGGCCTTCATAGTCAAATTGCTGCAAAGAAACCACTCCTAAAGGACACCAATAAGAAAAAGAGACTTGCTTGGGCCAAGAAACACGAGCAACGGACATTAGACTGGTGGAAATGTGTCCTTTGGTCTGGATTCCAAATTCGAGATTTTTGGTTCAAACCGCCGTGTTTTTGTGAGATTCGGGGGGGGGTGAACAGATGGTCTCCGCATGTGTATTTCCCACCGTAAAGCACGGAGGAGGAGGTGTTATGGTGTGGGGGTGCTTTTCTGGTGACACTGTCTGGGATTTATTTAGAATTCAAGGCACACTTAACCAGCAAGGCTACCACATCAATCTGCAGCGATACACCAACCCATCTGGTTTGGCTTGAGTGGGACTATCATTCCACACCTCCAGGCTGTGTAAGGGCTATTTTACGAATAAGGAGAGTGATGGAGTGCTGCATCAGATGACCTGGCCTCCACAATCACCCGACCGCAACCAAATTGAGATGTTGTGGGATGAGTTGGACCGCAGAGTGAAGTAAAAACAGCCAAAAAGTGCTCAGCATATGTGGGAACTCCTTCAAGACAAGCATTCCAGGTGAAGCTGGTTGAGAGAATGCCAAGAGTGTGCAAAGCTGTCATCAAGGCAAAGAGTGGCTATTTGAAGAATCTCAAATGTAAAATATATTTTGATTTGTTTAACACTTTTTTGGTTACTACATGATTCCATATGTGTTATTTCATAGTTTTGATGTCTTCACTATTATTCTATAATGTAGAAAATAGCAAAAATAAAGAAAAACCCTTGAATGAGTAGGTGTTCTAACACTTTTGACTGGTACTGTATATTCCATCGAATACTACAATAATTGCTAGTGTTTCATCATTCCATTACCTTACTGTTTATTGCAACGCGTAGACATATCTGTTTCATGTTTGATAGGCCTATACGATACATTTTCATTTTATAGCCATCAATTTCTTACCCTGCTCTGAGTTGGCGCAATGTTTACAGTGCACATTTACGTTCGCAAGACTCATGAGGTAGAAGTAATGTTTATTTAATTCAATGTATGGTTTCCTTTGTTCATATTGCCCGGGTTATGTCGGCGAACTTGTGTCTGTGTCCTATGTCTCTGTCATTTTTGTTGCGCGTAATGTCTCTGTCATTTTCTGTAGCCTCGAATAGACAAAGATGTGTTGTTGAACAAGTCATTGCATGAATCGATCATTTTTTCCCCTTGAATTGACACTTGATTTGAAAACGTGTGACTCGACTAGACTTGCCTTGCTCTTAGAATACACAACTTGTACTTGAATCGAGTCTTGACCCGAATAATAGTGACTTGGTCTCACCTCTGGAAATCCTGCTGAGGATTACAGGAGGCCTGAGGTCCCCTATTTTAAACTGAAGGGGTGTAATGTTCTACATCTCTAACACCACTCTAATCCTAGCAGCCTGTGTTCAGATTAGATACTGTAGCCAACTGTCTGCCCCTTGGAAGTGGCCTGGGAATGTGGAGGCCCTACCTCTCTGCCTGACTGGCTGCCTGTGTATAAGTCAACAGTTTCATGTGGCAGACCTAGGATCTAGGATCTAGGATCTGTTACCAAACAAATTGACAGTGGGATCAAAGTGTCACTGACTGTAGGTGTGTGTAGGAGTCTATGTGTGTACTGTGTAGGGTCTGTCTGTATGAGTGTGTGTATTAGTGATGCGCGGGTTGACTCATAACCCACAGTTCCCACGGTTAGCCTATATCCGCAAGGTGGGTGGGTTTTGGGTCATGAAATATTGTGTTGATGAAAGGCGTGTGGGTGGAGGGCAGGTTGAATTAAGAGAAGACAATACCTAAAATAAGCCATGAATGTATCATTTTAGTGCAATTAATATCTGTAGGCTACATTGAGATTTTTATTTCATTATTTTAGGCTATCTGGCATTAATGCATAAGCCTAAGCTTTAGGGTCTAACTGTACGCTCTCCGAACATTCTACATGCCAATCGCCAAATGCTTTTGGGAACCGGCAGAAAAAGTGAACGTTGATCCAGTCTACAGAGGCAAAAAGAACAATGTAGTTTAATTAAATAAGAGAAAGCTGTGAAATTGGAGAGTTGAAAATATAGAGAAGAGAGGGCAATAAAAGTCATGTTTGGGAAAACTTTGGTGAAGTGGTAAAAAGGAGGATAGCAGTGCTGGCTAGGTTCTGTTTGGGAATTCAAGTGAATTGTAGCCTACAGTTCAGATGGGTTAAATGGAAATCTGGACACCTACTGTAGGTCGTTAATCTCTCACATAGCTTTACAATCCATAAGAATTTATTGACACACCCGTGCTTCAATCTAAGTTTAGTTTAGTATTTTATTTAACCTTTATTTAAATAGGCAATCTAAGTAACATAATACAAAAATCGCCATCAAAATCTGTCAGTTTAAATGAGAGATATCAGTTTGTTTTGGAATGGGCTGCGACTCAATCCACAACATCCACTTATGTTGGCCTTCCACATCTGCCATGGAACGTGACCGAGCTACAGCAGTGTTTGTCTGAGACATCCCGAATATTGGTCTTCTCACAAAAATGTCTATAGCCTCCGACCACTCTATGGAAAGATGATGTTCTCCGTTTTGCCCATGGGACTCATCGGAAGTCTGAAGTCGGTAATGCTGATGTGTCATCTTCTGTCTGTAGCATCCGAACCGTTTGAGCTACTAATATGACCCCATTGTGGAAAGGGGAGACTCACAAACATGATGGTGTTCTTCGTTTTACCATACATCCCCCAGAAATGTCACGGACTCATCTGAAGGTAACCTATACAAATGAATGGAAGTATGGAGTTAGTTTTATGCCAACAAAAATAAGGAGTAAAAAATATATATATATATATATATATCCTATATATAGGACAGACACTTCAAAACTTTATTCCATATGATTTATTTTTTGACTGTCTTTTTTTTGTTGCCATTTATGAATGTGTTATTAAATGCATTTCTGTGGGCTCTAGTAGTAAAGGCCAAGTTCAATATTTTATCAAGTGATTGCTTTATATTTTTTATATATACCTAAAGAGCTCCTACAAATCAAAATAGCTAAATGATCCATGGTATGACCATCTTAAACCAATTCCATATGTTAGCTTAGCAGAATCTCCCCTCACAGCATAGACTTTCAGAGTTTAATAACTCCTGCAGAATTAAGCATTTCTTGCAGTAAAATTACAAACCAAATGTAGGCAACATTTTGACTCAGAAAAGGAGTGGATAAATATGATTTCTTTGTTTTATCATCTTGAGAGAATGTGAATGCTCAGTTAGCACCTCTACAGACGGTATCTTTATCAGCATATTAAAAGCTGATATTATTTCAACCACATAAAATATGCATCCAAGCCGAAGTGAAATCTTATCAGAAACATTGTGGATCGTTTTCACAGCTTTTTATTTCCTTACAACTGGTCAAACTGATGTCATTTGGACATTTTGAACAGAAAATTGTTACCACATTTTTTTGAATTAATGCATTATCTACCCGGTCCCTAACGTTTTTGCATGGGGAAGAAGCATAGATGACAGAGAACTTTACCGATGTTAACTAGATTGAAGCATTCATTCTGTCGATGTATGACATTATTTTGGTGAACAAGGGTTTATTTAATCTTCTAGGGCAACATACACTGAGAGGACAAAAGGGGCCTGTGTGTGTGCTGGGGTCTGTGTGTGTGCTGTATAAGGTCTGTCTGTATGAGTGTGTGTAGGGGTCTGTGTGTGTATCAAATCAAATCAAATGTATTTATATAGCCCTTCTTATATCAGCTGATATATCAAAGTGCTGAACAGAAACCCAGCCTAAAACCCCAAACAGCAAGCAATGCAGGTGTAGTAGCAGGTGGCTAGGAACAACTCCCTAGAAAGGCCAACACCTACGAAGAAACCTAGAGTGCAACCAGGCTTTTGGGGGGGGGGGGGGGGGGGGGGGTAGTCCTCTTCTGGCTGTGCAGGGTGGAGATTATAACAGAACATGTGTACTGTATAAGGTCTGTCTGTATGAGTGTGTGTAGGGGTCTGTGTGTGTACTGTATAGGATCTGTCTGTATGAGTGTGTGTAGGGGTCTGTGTGTGTACTGTATAGGGTATTTGTGTGTGTAGGGGTCTGTGTGTGTACTGTATAGGGTCTGTCTGTATGAGTGTGTGTAGGGGTCTGTGTGTGTACTGTATAGGGTATGAGTGTGTGTACAGTATGTGTGAGTATAAGATAAATATACTGTACAGGAGTTGTCGATGGAGACAACAGCTGTCTGTCTGATGGGAAATGTCAGATCAGAAGTTAGTTAGTCTGTGAATGTTTATGTTTTCTACAAAACCATCAGTCTGATGAGGCTTTCATGCATGCTCTCTCTATCTTCCTCTCTCATCCCTCCATCCTTCTCCATCCCTCTCTAAGTAAAAAAGAGACATCAAGCAACATCAAAGGGACACCCTGTTCACCGCTCCAGTCTTCTGTCCTTATTGTTTTCCAGCGTTTCATAAACATTACCTTTCCGTACACACACTGTTTCATGTGGGCCATCAATGCCAACCGGTGAATGCACGCTGTGTGGGTTTGTTTGTGTTCATGCACGGCGTGCGTTTGTGTCTGTTGATGTTCCATTAGGCACATCAATGGACAAGTCACTGTCTCAAGTAGCTTTTCGCTCCCTATCGCTCCTTTCTCTCATCTCAAACCTTATTTCAAATCAGAAGCTCAGGGACGCTTCTAGCATTTTAGGGGTCCAAAGCAAGTTTTGTTTCTTTGGCCCCCTAGCGTCCACTTATGTCCCTTATGCCTAGAAACTGCACTGCATGAGCTTATTGTCACTTGAGGCTGTTAAACGTATCTCCATGTCCTTAAATCAACGCTCCAAAGTAATTTTTCCCCCTGTGTGCATCCTTGGTTTGACAGTAGTGTAGACTGTTTCTTGATTTGACAGTAGGGTAGACTGTTTCTTAATTTGACAGTAGGATAGACTGTTTCTTGATTTGACAGTAGGGTAGACTGTTTCTTGATTTGACAGTAGGGTAGACTGTTTCTTCATTTGACAGTAGGGTAGACTGTTTCTTCATTTGACAGTAGGGTAGACTGTTTCTTGTTTTGACAGTAGGGTAGACTGTTTCTTCATTTGACAGTAGGGTAGACTGTTTCTTGATTTGACAGTAGGGTAGACTGTTTCTTGATTTGACAGTAGGGTAGACTGTTTCTTAATTTGACAGTAGGGTAGACTGTTTCTTGATTTGACAGTAGGGTTCGACTGTTTCTTGATTTGACAGTAGGGTAGACTGTTTCTTGATTTGACAGTAGGGTAGACTGTTTCTTAATTTGACAGTAGGGTAGACTGTTTCTTCATTTGACAGTAGGGTCGACTTTTTCTTGATTTGACAGTAGGGTAGACTGTTTCTTCATTTGACAGTAGGGTCGACTTTTTCTTGATTTGACAGTAGGGTAGACTGTTTCTTGATTTGACAGTAGGGTCGACTTTTTCTTGATTTGACAGTAGGGTAGACTGTTTCTTGATTTGACAGTAGGGTAGACTGTTTCTTCATTTGACAGTAGGGTAGACTGTTTCTTCGTTTGACAGTAGGGTAGACTGTTTCTTGTTTTGACAGTAGGGTAGACTGTTTCTTCATTTGACAGTAGGGTAGACTGTTTCTTGATTTGACAGTAGGGTTCGACTGTTTCTTGATTTGACAGTAGGGTAGACTGTTTCTTGATTTGACAGTAGGGTAGACTGTTTCTTAATTTGACAGTAGGGTAGACTGTTTCTTAATTTGACAGTAGGGTCGACTGTTCCTTGTTTTGACAGTAGGGTCGACTGTTTCTTGATTTGACAGTAGGGTCGACTGTTCCTTAATTTGACAGTAGGGTAGACTGTTCCTTGATTTGACAGTAGGGTCGACTGTTCCTTAATTTGACAGTAGGGTCGACTGTTCCTTGTTTTTACTTAGTTTGATACATATAGCCATGATTTTACTTTTTAATGTATTTCTTTATATTTCAGTGACCTCTGGGATGTCTGGGATGATAAATCTCTACGCAGAAACAAGCCTCCTCCATCGGGTTGAAAGACAGGCAGGGCAGGGGGATATTGAGGGAGTGCCTGCACAAGGTCAGGGCAGGGTCAGGGGGCGAAGGTGAGTGTTGGAGCATGGCATAGGAGACGGGGTGAGTGAGAGGGCTCTATGGGGTGTGGAAGGGATCAAAGCTGGGGTTTACACTCACTGGAGGAATGCGTGTTTGGGTGGAGGGCATGTGGACGAGTGTGTGTGTGTCAGCAGTAGTGTGTGTGTGTGTTTGCTGTCAGGAGTGTGTATGTCAGCAGTAGTGTGTGTGTGTGTGTGTATGTCAGCAGTAGTGTGTGTGTGTGTGTGTGTGTGTGTGTGTGTGTGTGTGTGTGTGTGTGTGTGTGTGTGTGTGTGTGTGTGTGTGTGTGTGTGTGTGTGTGTGTGTGTGTGTGTGTGTGTGTGTGTGTGTGTGTGTGTGTGTGTGTGTGTTTGTCTGTCAGGAGTGTGTGTGTCAGTAGAGTGTGATGGAGTGAGTTGTCCTTTCCTTCTCAGAAGGCCTGCAGCTAAAGGCTTTCAAACAATCTCCCTCTCCCTCATTCTCCCCTTTCTGTCCTGTCTCTACACTCTATTCCTCTATTCCTCTCTTTTCTTCTATTTCTCTTCTCTCATTTAAACTATTCTCCTCCGTTTCCCCTTTCCCTTCATTTCCCATTCTCCTTCTAAATCTCTGATTTCCCTCCAGTTGCTGCCCTCTGTCTCTCAGACAGACTCTCCCTTTTCTTCCCCTTCCTTTCCTCTCTGTCTCCCCCACTCTTTCTCTTTCTGCTCTCTTTCTGCTCCCTATCAGCCTCCTATATCAGCTCCCTATCAGCCTCCTATATGCCTCCTCTCAGCCTCCTCTCTCTCTCTCTCTCTGTCACGCCCTCTCTGTCACGGCCAGGGTGTGACTAGGGTGGGCATTCTAGTTTCTTTAATTCTATGTTTTCTATTTCTATGTTTTGGCCGGGTATGGTTCTCAATCAGGGACAGCTGTCTATCGTTGTCTCTGATTGGGAATCATACTTAGGCAGCCTTTTCCCACCTGTGTTTTGTGGGTAGTTGTTTTCTATTTTGTGTCAGCACCAGACAGAACTGTTTCGTTTTGTTCTCACTTTGTTATTTTGTTTCAGTGTTCAGTTTGAATAAATTATCATGAACACGTACGACGCTGCGCTTTGGTCCTCTTCTTCAGAGGAGCGTGACTCTCTCTCTCTCCCTCCCTCTGCTCTCTCTCTCTCTCATTATCTATGTGATCAGTATAACTCTATAGACCTGTGGGGGAGAGGGGGGGATGGTGTGTACACTAGGTGTCAGAGCAGTGATTTATGGCTGCTTTTACAGCATGCTTGTTTGCCTAACAGTCACCTGTCAAGGAGAAACTCTCCTTCTCCATTCTTAATTTCCTTATGGACTTTTTACAGACCCCGCACTGTCAGCTCCAATGGCCCTTGTAAAGAGTATCCCAAATCACAGCTAGTAAATGTTTGCCCCGTGTGCCAAGTGTCTTACAATTTCAGTTATACGAGTGTATGGATATTCATGTGGGTTTTGTTTGAAAAAATTCACATTTCCATCACTGTGAAAGCTCACAATTTCCTCAAAGGTTGTAATATTTGCGGCTCTCGAGTGGCACAGCGGTCTAAGGCACTGCATCTCAGCGCTAGAAGCATCAGTACAGACCCTGGTTTGATTCCAGGCTGTATCACAACCGGCCGTGATTGGGAGTCCTATAGGGCGGTGCACAATTGGCCCTGCGTCGTTAGGGTTTGCCTGGGTAGGCCGTCATTGTAAATGAAAATGTGTTCATATCCTGTCTTGGACTGCTAGCGGAACCCCTCGCCAACAGCCAATAAAATTGCAGGGCGCCAAATACAAATCATCAGAAATCTCATAAATCAAATTTCTCAAACATACAAGTATTAGGCACCATTTTAAAGATTCAATTCAGCCACGTTAATCCAGCCACAGTTTCTGATTTAAAAAATGCTTTACAGCGAAAGCTCCACAAACGATTGTCAGGTCACCACCAAGTCACAGAAAAACACAGCCATTTTTCCCGCCAAAGAGAGGAGTCACAAAAAGCATAAATAGAGATAAAATTAATCACTAACCTTTGATGATCTTCATCAGATGACACTCAAGGACTTCATGTTACACAATACATGTATGTTTTGTTCGGTAAAGTTCATATTTATATCCAAAAATCTTATTTTACATTGGCGTGTTAGATTCATTAGTTCCAAAACATGCAGTGTTATTGCAGAGAGCCACATGAATTCACAGAAATATGTGATGAAAATACAGCTATTATACATGAAAATTTAGATACACTTCTCCTTAATGCAACCGCTGTGTCAGAGTTCAAAAAAACTTTTCGGAAAAAGCATAATCTGAACGGCGCTCAGAGCCCAAACCAGCCAGAGAAATATCCGCCATGTTGGGTAGTCAACATTATTCATAAATAGCATTATAAATATTCACTTACCTTTGATGATCTTCATCAGAATGCACTCTCAGGAATCGCAGTTCCACAATAAATGCTTGTTTTGTTCGATAATGCCCATCATTTATGTCAATTTATGTCCAATAGCTTCTTTTGTTAGGACGTTTGGTAAACAAATCCAAAAGCGCAATCTGGTCCATTCGGACGAAACGTTCAAAAAGTTATATTACAGGTCGAAGAAACTTATCAAACTAAGTATAGAATCAATCTTTCTCCAACCGAAGAATTCCATTGTCTGTAGAAAAGCAACGGAACGAGAGCTGCCTCTCAAGTGAAAGCGCGTGACTGAGAACGAAGCTGTAGGCAGACCCCTTAGTCAAACAGCTCCCATCCCCTTCACATGAGCAGCCTGAAACAACATTCTAAAGACAGTTGACATCTAATGGAAGCCTTAGGAAGTGCAAATTAACCCATATCCCACTGTGTATTTGATAGGGGTGAGTTCAAAAACTACAAACCTCAGATTTCCCACTTCCTGTTTGGATTTTTTCTCAGGTTTTTGTTTGCCATATGAGTTTTGAAATACTCACATGCATCATTCAAACAGTTTTAGAAACTTCAGAGTGTTTTCTATCCAATAGTAATAATAATATGCATATATTAGCATCTGGGACTAAGTAGGAGGCAGTTCACTATGGGCACGCAATTCATCCAAAAGGGAAAATGCTGCCCCCTATCCCAATGAAGTTAACTGACTTGCCTAGCAAAATAAAGGTTTAATAAAATATATTGCTCTCATATACAGTATAAGCACATGGTATGTAATGTATGTATGATGCCTTGACAGAGACACCCTGTAATATACAGCCTAGAGAGTCTGTAGCTGCTCTGTATTACAGTGGTGTAAGCTGACACACTGGATGACATGCTAATGAAACACACATTCTGACCTGTCCAAAGTGTGTGTGTTGGGTAAGGGTTTGTGTGTGTCCGTGTGTCTTTCTGCGTCTCATCTACACATGCGTGCACACACACAAGTCGGCGATATTAAAATCCCAGCGTGCTCTAACTGCAGTGAATAAGAGAGATTGTGGCCTGCTGAGTTTATTGCATGTAAGAAGCAGACTGCAGAGAGAACGTCGGGGGAACGTTACGGGAACGTGGAGGGAACGTTACGGTATGTTGAGGAACGTTACGGGAATATTATAAAGACGTTTATCATCAGCCCCTGTGGATAAAGTAAGAGAGAGGAAAGGACGCGGGGAGAAGGGGGAAGGGTTTTGGAGTGGAAGTGTTTTTTGCGAGACTAGTTTTCCCTGGAGTCTTTCTGTAGCTCTGAGGCATCTTTGTCCTTGAAGCACTGACAGACACAGCACAGTAACTGCAGTGTGGAAGTTCAATACACTAATCTCAGTGCACTCGGCTCCTGAGTGGCGCAGTGGTCTAAAGGCACTGCATCTCAGTGCAAGAGGCGACACTACAGTCCCTGGTTCGAATCCAGGCTGAATCACATCCGGCCGTGATTGGGTGTAGGGCGGAGCACAATTGGCCCAAAATCGTCCGGGTTTGGCCGGGGTAGGCCGTTATTGTAAATAAGAATTTGTTCTTAACTGACGTGCCCAGTTAAATAAAGGATAAATAAAAAATATTTTAAAACTCACTGACCGACACAACACAGTAACGGCAATGTGGACAGTCCAATACACTCACTGACCGACACAACACAGTAACGGCAGTGTGGATAGTCCAATACACTCACTGACCGACACAACACAGTAACGGCAATGTGGACAGTCCAATACACTCACTGACCGACACAACACAGTAACGGCAATGTGGACAGTCCAATACACTCACTGACCGACACAACACAGTAACGGCAGTGTGGACAGTCCAATACACTCACTGAGAGAGACAACACAGTAACGGCAGTGTGATTACTGTATATGTGTATGAGAGAGACAGAGAGAAAGTGATGGAGATAAAAATAGAGTGACTAAGCAAGAGAACATGCAAGTGTATAAAGACTGAAATTAACTTCAAATGTATACATATATTATCAGTCAAAAGTTTGGACTCACTTACTCATTCAAGGGTTTTTCTTAATTTTTTACTATTTTCTACATTGCTGAATAATAGTGAAGATATCAAAACTATGAAAAAACACATATGGAATCATGTATTAACCAAAAAAAGTGTTGAACAAATCTAAATATATTTTATATTTTATATTCTTCAATGTAGCCACCCTTTGCCTTGATGATGGCTTTGCACACTCTTGGCATTCTCTGAACCAGTTTCACCTGGAAGGCTTTTCCAACAGTCTTGAAGGAGGTCCCATATATCGCTGCAGAATAATCAGGTAGCCATGCTGGTTAATTGTGCCTTGAATTCTAAATAATTCACAGACAGTGTCACCAGCCACACCATCACACCTCCTCCTCAATGCTTCAGGTTGGGAACCACACATTTGGAGATCCGGCCCAAGCAAGTCTCTTCTTATTATTGGTGTCCTTTAGTAGTCGGTAGCAATTCGATCATGAAGGCGTGGTTCATGCAGTCTCCTTTGAAAAGTTGATGTTGAGATGTGTCTGTTACTTGAACTATGTGATGCATTTATTTGGGCTTCAATTTTTGAGGCTGGTAACTCTAATGACCTCTGGGTCTTCCTTTCATGTGGCGGTCCTCATGAGAGCCAATTTCATCATAGCGCTTGATGGTTTTTGCGACTGCATTCGAAGAAACGTTCAAAGTTCTTGACATTTTCTGGATTGACCGATCTTCATATCTTAAAGTAATGATGGGCTGTCGTTTCTCTTTGCTTATTTGAGTTGTTCTTGCAATAATATGGACTTGGTCTTTTACCAAATAGAGCTATATTCTGTATATCCCCCCTACCTTGTCACAACAAGGTAGGGGTAGCTCAAACGCATTAAGAAGGAAATAAATTCCATAAATAAACTTTTAACAAGGAACGCCTGTTAATTGAAATGCATTCCAGGTGACTACCTCATGAAGCTGGTTGAGAGAATGCCAACCATGTGCAAAGCTGTCATCAAGGCAAAAGGTGGCTACTTTGAAGAATCTCAAATAAAAAATATATTTTGATTTGTTTAACACTTTTTTGGTTACCACATGATTCCATATGTGTTATTTTAAAGTTTTGATGTCTTCACTACTGTTCTACAATGTAGAAAATAGTAAAAATAAAGAAAAACCCTTGAATGAGTAGGTGTGTCCAAACTTTTGACTGGTACAGTATATATAAACACACATGCACACACACACACACACACACACACATATAAATACGTATATATACAGTTGAAGTCGGAAGTTCACATACACCTTAGCCAAATACATTTATTGAAGGCAAACCCAATTCCCTTTTGATTTGAACTAAATCAGAGGACCGCCCCTGAGCCCAGTTAGGGTCAGGCATCCTGGGACAGCTCTTTTTCGGCCCTTCCGAATAAAACTCCCACTCGGGTTTTCGATCACCAGACCGAGCTTACCTCAATTAGGAGATGGCTAAAGGTTGCAGACTATGATTCTCTCAATCAAGGGAGGACAAAAGGTTGCAGACCACTGCTGAATCTTTTAACCATACCACGTGGTTAAACTCATAAACTAACGATACCGACAGAATAATAACAAGTCTTTGATATTAATTACTAGTCTGCAGCTAGGAATTCGATATCATTGAACGTGAAGAACGACAACCACCGAAACATCCATTCTACAACACGAATGAATGTCACTCTGAACTAACCACTCTAACCTACGACAGAGAGAGAGAGAGAGAGAGAGAGAGAGGACGGACACTCTCCAACAGAAACTAACTTTTCAACAGCGATCAAGATGACACACTGAGCGTAAATATATATATTGATTGCAGTTGTTCCCGAATGAGTGAGTGTTCATGTGCAAAGGATTAGCATTTCAATTGTTATAATTATTAACTCTGTAGTGACTTCTTAGTCGACCCCCACTTCCCTTTGGTCTAACAAGCCGCCATGCTGGTTTAGCCCACTAGGGCACATTCTCCTATCATTTCTTGTAACCATAGTTAGTTTGTTTGTTTGTTTATGCATTTCTGTGAATTACTTAGTTAGTAATAAATAAATGATTTAAGACAATTGATGTATGGATGACTCATAATGAAGCCTGGGTTCGTGCAGATAACCAACAATTTACGACGTTTGGAATGAGACTAACGTGAGGTAAAATAAATAAATCATTAATCAGAAGACTATTGATCAGATATGAAAATTTCTGAAAGGTTATATTGGGAAATTATAACTTTGTAATCTGAATACTTTCCTTGGTGCCCCGACTTCCTAGTTAATTACAGTTACATGATTATTCAGTTTAATCGCGTAATACTAATTACAGGAATCTTTGATAAAACTAAGTCTTCAATTTAATGATAGTAAAGACATGACACAAGGATGAAGCAGACTTCTTTACTATCATTAATGTCTTTACATAAATCAAAAAAAAATAATCTGGGGTCTTGGCTGATTTCTTTTGATTTTCATATGATGTCAAGCAAAGAGGCACTGAATTTGAAGGTAGGCCTTGAAATACATCCACAGGTACACCTCCAATGCACTTATAAATACTTTATCAAGGGTAACATCTCATCCTCTTTCTCTCTCCCTATCGTGCTCTCTCTCTCTCTCTCTCTCTCTCTCTCCACCTCTTTCACCTTGTGTACTGACACCTGATCTGGCCTAGCACCGCCCACATCCTGCAGGGCTTCAGGTGTTGGCCATTATTAACCTGTCAATCACTCAATATCTGTCCACAACAGCCATCCACTTCTCCTCTCTCTGCCTCTCTGCATCTCCCTCCAACCATTTAACAGTTCCACTTTTATTCATTAGTCTTTTATGTGATAACTGCAGTTGTTCAATTTCATACCCTTTCTTCTCTATAATCAATCTGCACAACATGCCCATTTGTTATTATTATTTGCCTCAGTTTCAATTGTCTTAGAATTCAATAATGATTTTATTTATTTTCTGTTTAGTAATTGAGGCAATGGAGTGTGTGAGCAGTGTGTGCGCATGAGTGTCTATCTCCCTGCTCTCTCTCTCTTTCCACTTCGTGTGTGTGTGTGTGTGTGTGTGTGTGTGTGTGTGTGTGTGTGTGTGTGTGTGTGTGTGTGTGTGTGTGTGTGTGTGTGTGTGTGTGTGTGTGTGTGTGTGTGTGTGTGTGTGTGTGTGGATAACAGAGGTTAGAAGGAAAACAGGACCTCGTGTTTCAGTGGACCGTGGTGGTCAATGAAGCAATAAACGCCAGAATAATTACTCTTGATGAAAATAAATTAAAAAACAGACACACAAATATTCATGCACATACTCAAAAACACTGGCATATTTTCTCTCTGCCTTCACTGCTCTTGCGCAAACATTTAATTAAAAACCAGGAGTCTTAAATGCTGTGAAATTACATTGGCAGCCCCAGTATTTATAATCAGAGCTATGAATTATATTCTCATCCTAAGTATAAAACACCAATAAATCACACTTTCACTTACAAGCAAGGAATGAAAGGTCATTGAGGAAGATGTAGACTAACGGCAGTGGAGACATGTTGGCCACAGAGGCTTCTGTCTAGGAGCAGAGCTGGAATACACGATAAGTCATCTGACATCCTCAATGTTACTGTGGTGCTGGTCGAGAATACAATCTACTTAGAAAGTGATGGGGAGAAAGAGACAGTCTGGGGATGAGTAACCTTGAGGTCTTTGACATCAGCCATGCCAGAAATAACCCACTAGTAACCCCAACAGAAAGTTTGAGGAGAAAACACCAACCTGAATAAAACATCTAACAGTTCATCTCTGACTTGTTCATGGACAAACTCACCATCTTGATCTGTCTTGGGTTGTCAGATGAGAAACAGTTTTGCTAACTCCTAACCCATTCAGCAGGCATAGCCTCTCTCCGAGATCCGGAGCAGCCCCTGGTTCACACAGAGATGTTTATCAATGTCCTGACTCTAGCAGACTCTACAAACCTTCCATTGTCTTATTGGCTGTATAAGAAGCATACGATTAAACCCCCCGACGGAGCAAAGGAGGCTGGGATGGGGCATCATCATCTCCCGCTGAGGTTTGACAGCCTTCTGTTTACCAAACGATCCCCTCCATTCTCCCTCCGTCATCCCTGCTTTCTCCTTCTCTCTGATTCCCCTCATACAAAGGGACGGCCAGGCAGAGGGGAAGCCCTTAGGCAAACAGACTCTGAGCCCAGGGACAGAAGGCCATTGATGGCCACCGTATTGACAGGAACACTGAAAGACAGGGAGAGAGAAGAGAGAGGAGAGAGTGAGAATGAGTGACGTGAGAAAGAGGGGCAAGATAAGGGAGGGAGGTTTGGGAGATTGAGAAATGGTTCTGGTAAAAGTTTTGTCAGAATGTGTTGGAAATACACAGATCATTATCCAGCTAGAAGTGAGTTACAATCAGTCAGATGTTGCTTAAGTTATACTGCTTACAATTGTGTCTGTATACGTGTGTACGTGTATAAGTATCTACGTGTATACGTGTGTACGTGTGTACGTGAATAAGTATCTACGTGTATACGTGTGTACGTGTATAAGTATCTACGTGTATACGTGTGTACGTGTGTACGTGAATAAGTGTCTACGCGTATACGTGTGAAAGGAAGTACAGGTGTACGTGTATACGTGTGTGTGAATGTCCTTACGTCAATGCATGATTGCTTGTGAGCAACTGCACGTGAGCGTGTATGGCTGAAAGAGTGTGTGAGTTCACAAAGACTACAGCAACTGCTCTGACTAGAACATTGTCCTAAATAGATTAGAGAACAGTCTACAGCTGCTCTGACTAGAACATTGTCCTAAATAGATTAGAGAACATTCTGCAGCTGCTCTGACTAGAACATTGTCCTAAATAGATAAGAGAACAGTCTACAGCTGCTCTGACTAGAACAATGTCCTAAATAGATAGGAGAACAGTCTACAGCTGCTCTGACTAGAACATTGTCCTAAATAGATAGGAGAACATTCTACAGCTGCTCTGACTAGAACATTGTCCTAAAACGATAGGAGAACATTCTACAGCTGCTCTGACTAGAACATTGTCCTAAATAGATAGGAGAACAGTCTACAGCTGCTCTGACTACAACATTGTCCTAAATAGATGGGAGAACATTCAACAGCTGCTCTGACTAGAACATTGTCCTAACTAAATTGTAGAACAGTCTACAGCTGCTCTGACTAGAACATTGTTCAGACTAGATTAGAGAACATTCTGCAGCTGCTCTGACTAGAACATTGTCCAGACTAGATTAGAGAACATTCTGCAGCTGCTCTGACTAGAACATTGTCCAGACTAGATTAGAGAACATTCTGCAGCTGCTCTGACTAGAACATTGTCCAGACTAGATTAGAGAACAGTTGCAGCTGCTCAGACTAGAACATTGTCCTAAATAGACAGGAGAACATTCTGCAGCTGCTCTGACTAGAACATTGTCCTAACTAGATAGGAGAACATAATACAGCTTATCTGACTAGAACATTGTCCTAACTAGTTAAGAGAACAGTCTACAGCTGCTCAGACTATTATTGGCCTAACCAGATACGAGATCAGCGAGCAGCTTCTCTGACTAGAACAATGTCCTAACTAGATCAGAGAACAGTCTGCAGCTGCTCTGACTAGAACATTGTCCTAACTTGTCAGGCTGGTGTAGAAAGTCAGGCGCAGGAGAGCAGAGATGAGTGAAACAACGCACTTTACTTGACAGCACAAAGGGCCGAATGTATCCCTGCCCCAGGCATTCCATAGCCGCCGTCTCCTCCTGTGACAGGGGATACACGTGACTCCTGGGAAGTGCGGCGTCCACCAGGAGATTTATTGCGCAATCTCCCCGTCGATGGGGTGGTAATTGAGTCGCCCTCTTCTTACAGAAGGCGAGAGCCAAATCGGCATATTCAGAGGGAATGCGCACGGTGGAGACCTGGTCTGGACTTTCCACCCTGTGAAAGCCCTCTGTTGCCACGAAATAGTGGGGTCATGACAGGCCAACCAGGGTAGGCCCCGCGCCACGGGAAACACAGGAGAATCAATAAGGAAGAGACTGATTCTCTCCTTGTGACCCTCCTGCGTCACCATGCCCAGTGGAGCGGTGACCTCCCTAATTAGCCCTGACCCTAATGGTCAACTATCTAGGGCGTGAACTGGGAAGGGCATATCCACTGGAACAATAGGGATCCCTAAACTATGGGCAAATTATCTGTCAATAAAGTTCCCAGCTGCACCTGAATCTACGAGTGCCTTATGCTGGGAATGCAGGGATAACTCAGGAAAATGAATATACACAAACATGTGTGCAACAGAGGGCTCTGGGTGAGCCTGGTACCGACTGCGGTGACACGAGAGTGCCCTGCCTGCTGCCTCGACTCCCAGAGGAACCTCCCCAGCACTGACCTGCAGTGTGCCACAGATGGTGCATGGACCGGCCCCTCCTCCGGTCGCCCTAAAAGCAGCACCTTCCAGCTCCATGGGCGTAGGAGCGGTGGTGCTGAGGGATGGAATCGACAGACCCCGATCTGGACGTCCGCGGGTAGCCAGTAGGTTATCCAACCGGATGCTCAGGTCCACCAGCTGGTCAAAGGTGAGACGGACGTCCTCGCATAAACTACAACGGTAGTGATCGATCAGGACCCTGTTGTTCCATCCCGCGCCGGTGGCCAGGGTACAAAAGTCCAAGGCGAACTTCTGTGCGCTCCTCCTCCCCTGCCTAAGGTGGACGAGACGTTCACCCGCCGCTCTACCCTCAGGCGGGTGGTCGAAAACTGCCCGGAAGCGGCAGGTGAAATCCTCGAATTGGTCAAACACCACGTCTCCTTCCTCTCATACGGCGTTGGCCCAATCCAGGGCTTTCCCTGAGAGACATGAAACGAGGGCGGACACGCTCTCACGGCCCGAAGGAGCCGGGTGGACGGTTGCCAGGTAGAGCTCCAGCTGGAGTAGGAACCTCTGACATCCCGCAGCCGTCCCATCATACTCCCTCGGAAGAGCGCGCTGAATCCCACTGGGACCGGGTGAAGGAGGGGTGAGTAATGGTGCCCTTGGTGGTGCTGGTGGAGGCGCTGGAGGAACTCCTCTTCTCTCCCAACGATTCATATTCTGCAGGATGCGATCCATGACTGTGCCGAGATGTTGTAGCTTGGCCGCATGCTGCTGGACGCACTCCTCGACCCCTAATAGGGGGGTGTCTGCTCCTGCTGACTCCATATGGTTTGGTGTGTGATTCTGTCAGGCTGGTGGGTGTAGCTGGTGTAGAAAGTCAGGCGCAGGAGAGCAGAGATGAGTGAAACAACGCACTTCACTCGACAGCACAAAGTAAAACAATATACAAAGTGCAAAAAGAACTGTTGCCACAAAACATGGGTGATAAACAGCACCCGGTACAAACCAGCCGGAACATTCCGACCTGAACAAATAACAATCACACACAAACACATGGGGGAAACAGAGGGTTAAATACATGACCAGTAATTGGGAAATGAAAACCAGGTGTGTGGAAAAACGAGACAAAACAAATGGAAAATGACAAATGGATCGGCGATGGCTAGAAGACCGGTGACGTCGACCGCCGAACACCACCCGAACAAGGAGAGGCATCAACTTCGGCCGAAGTCGTGACATAACTACATCAGAGGACAGTCTGCAGCTGTTCTGACTAAAACATTGTCCTAACTAGATCAGAGAACAGTCTGCGGTCACCTCTCTAAGATTTATCAATAGACACACGCACCATTACACAGCTATTCCCACACACACACATTTCCCGGTCATTACCCATGGATGCCCTGGAGTGACAGGGTATCATTTTCAGAGGTGACCCAGTGGCCCGTATAGACCTCTATCCATGGGGGTATGGGTGTGTGTGCGCGGTGTGTGCATGTGTCTGTGTGTGTGTGCGCTGAGCATTAATTACCTGTGTGCTGCTCCGGCTGCGGTGGGAAGGCACAAAGGTCACCCCTTGGAGGGGGTAATTACCAGGAAAATAGCTTTTTAATTTACCGCTGTCTGGTGCCATTCCTGTGAGGAAAGGAACCATATCACACAGCGCTTTGTGAGAGGGGGTAAGGCCCAGAAAGGCACACAGGTGTCCTTCCCCACTGACCTTATGACCTCAGAGACATACTGACTTTATCAGGACATCCATTGTCCCCATTGATCTGAACTGAACTGCTCCCGCTCATGTCAGTCACCTGAAGGGGATAACAACAGGATATGGAGTAACGGAAGTTATGATGTCAGGAGATATGACATGATATCCCACATCAATACTAACACACACAGACAGACAGACAGACAGACAGACAGACAGACAGACAGACAGACAGACAGACAGACAGACAGAGACAGACAGACAGACAGACTACATAAACCTATTCCTTTACATGCAACACCACAGCCACACACATCCAGCGGGGGGCCAATAGGTTTTTGAATGAGAGCAGGGTATTCTGTCACAATGGTTTTCCCAGATCGGCTCTCCTCTCCTGCAGACTGTCAGATCTCTTCAGCCTGCGTGCAATGTCTGCAAATCAGTGAACCCTGCCACTCACCCCACCAGAGCAGAGCCAGCATGGGGTCCCAGTCTCCTGACAGACAATGATCTCTCAATCCAAGGGGACGTAATCCATTTAGTTGGAGAGACAGCATCCATTTTGTGCCTTTATTAAAACGAGCCTTTAATGCCTTCCTGTGGTTAACGGAGGCGACAGAGCGGAGAAGATCACCACATGGCTGTTTTCTCTGAGTCAGGCTCCGGACAAGCTGCTTCTCTCTACATTACATGGACAAACATGAGGTTAGGTTTTATCAGAGAGTGAATCGTTATCCCAATGATGTCTCACTACCAGCAGCACCGTACTATCAGAGACAGCACCTGACAGCTGATTCAGCAATATTTGTCTGGTGGTGTGAATTTCATCTGATCAATTGTGCAGTCTTGGTGAAGTGTCCACCCTTTGCTAAAGTTTACTAATAATAAAATCTATTAACTTTTTCACAAAGGACAATTTACGATGTAGCAGTTCCAATGCTGTGCCTGGTCTACATTGTTGTTGAATGCAGAAAGTGCAGTGAAAAGATGTGGGTAAGCGGTTGGTGGGACAGCTCAGGACTCCAACATGTGGAGTAATGCTTTGTGTCAGTGGGGAGAGGTATGGCTAAATCTCCTCTGAAAAGAAACGACTCCTCGGCCCCAGCTTCTGCAGCGAAACTAACCGGCTAAAGGTGTCCAGCTATGAGGTCACACACACACTCACACACACACACAATCCAGAGATGGGCCGCTGTTGCCACGGGAACACCTGCCAAATCCTTGAGTGAGACGTATTTAAATGGAAATATCCTGAACCCTGATACATTTCAGAACCCTTCACTTTTCTCTTTTTCTGGCCCTCTCCTTGTCTTGGCTCGTTTGAGCATGGCTGGTTGCACCGTAAAAACAGCAGAGGCCGAAAGGTTTCTAAGAAGATTATCGTACCAGCGGTGAGGGAATACGGAAACTAATCAACACACACAAACGCGACAATGACGTCAGGGAGGGAGAGAGAAGGAGGGAGATGGGAAAAGGGCAACGATTTAATTCAAGTTGTCATGTTCATGCTTGAAAACCAGGACAGCCCTAATTCCTCTTTACAGTGACTTTTAAGATTATACTGAGCTGTTTGGAATGAATTGGGCATGGATAGAAGGGAGGGAGGAGGGTGAGGGATATAAAGCTTGTGGATTTGGATGAGGACACCTCAAATAGTTTAAATGGCACATTAATGTCAATGTTTTCCTCTCAATTCTACCCACTAACATCAGAAGGTTTGAGAAGGAGAGCCTCTGGGTTTTTATAAAGAGCAGAGGAAAAGTCCGTATGGATAACAGGATCTTCCTCAAGATATCTCCTGCACTCCATGTGACCAAGGCTGTGTGTGCACATGCTTGCTGGAGCTTATTCTTGTCCTATTTCCAATTGGAAATGTGTTGTTTGCGTATCCCAACTCTTCCTGAGACACGCTCGGGGACTGAGGTAACATCCAAGGTCTGCCATTATCAACGGCGACCCTGGAGCAATTAGGGTTAAGTGCTCAGGGCACCAAAAGAGTTTTCAACTTGTTGGCTCGGGGATTCAAACTAGCAACCTTTCATGTTAATGGGCCAATGTTGTGACCGCTAGGCTACCTGCTGCCTACAAGATGCGTGTGACAGGATGTGTGTGTGTTTATGTGATACAGATTACCAGGGTAGCGTTGAGTAGGCACTGATAAGCTGGTCCATTATGGTCTGCCTTGGCAAAGATCCCCAAGGAGCAGTACAACACAGATACCATTCCTCTTGTTAAGCAGTAGCTTGACTCTGCCTTTAGTTTGCTGTTTATCTAGATCTTACACTAAAGGAAGCAGCTTATTAATCAACTGTGTTTTTCTCTTTATTATGTGCTGCGTTTTGAGTAATGATCTTCTGAATTTAATTTGTACACCTTTGAACGTGTCTGCCAGTGGGTATGTGTATTTGTGTGTGAGTGTGTTAGCAGTACTGCTTCTGTATATGTGTGTGTGTGTGTGTGTGTGTGTGTGTTTGTGTGTGTGTGTGTGTGTGTGTGTGTGTGTGTGTGTGTGTGTGTGTGTGTGTGTGTGTGTGTGTGTGTGTGTGTGTGTGTGTGTGTGTGTGTGTGTGTGTGTGTGTGTGTGTGCGTGCGCGTGCGCGTGTGTGAGAGTGTGAGAGTGAGTGTGTGTTAGCAGTACAGCCTCCGTGTGTGTGAGTGTGTGTATGTGTGTTCATTCATATCCCTGGGCAGTAAAATTTGCTGTACCTCTGCTCGCTCCAATGAATCACGTAGCTAGTGCTAGAGGCTACAGCTGCTCTGCTTTGTCCTGGAGAAATACAACACAGCACTGTAACCTATTTTACATCCTAATAGCCTACACATCACTAACGCTTTCCCTCAACACATACATCCCACTGGTTGAATCAACGTTGTTTTTGCATAATTTCAACAACAAAAAATATATGTGAAGACAGTATTCAATGTGGAAAACTGATTGTATTCGCAAAAAGGAAATGTATTTTGTTTCCACCCAACTTTTAACCTAAATCCAATGACATGGTGAACTGTTAGTTAACAAAAAAACTAATGTAAATCAAAACTAGACGTTGAACTGAAGAATGCGCCCAGTGGGATATGCTCACATGTAAAGCATTTATCCCCTTGTTGTTGGTGTCATTAATGGCCTATGGGACGATAGATGGGCATAAGTAAGTACACTGAACAGAAATATAAACGCAACATGTAAAGTGTTGGTCCCATGTCATATGAGCTGAAATAAAAGATCCCAAAGATTTTCCATATGCACAGAAAGTTTTTCAAAAGTTTTTGGCGAAAATGTGTTTACATCCCTGTTAGTGAGCATTTCTCCTTTGCCAAGATAATCCATCCACCTGACAGGTGTGGAATATCAAGAAGCTGATTAAACAGCATGATTATTACACAGGTGTACGTTGTGCTGGGGAAAATAAAAGGCCCCTCTAAAATGTGTAGTTTTGTCACATAACACAGGGCAACAGATGTCTCAAGTTTTGAGGGAATGTGCAATTGGCATGCTGACTGCAGGAATATCCACCAGAGCTGTTGGCAGATCATTTTATATTAATTTCTCTACCATAAGCCGCCTCCAAAGTTGTTTTCGAGAATTTGGCAGTACGTCCAACTAGCCTCACAAACACAGACTATATGTGTGGCTTCATGTGGGCGACTGGTTTGCTGATGTCAACGTTGTAATTAGAGTGCGGTGGAGTTACGGTGGCGGTGGGGTTATGGTATGGGCAGGCATAAGCTACGGACAACAAACACAATTGCCTTTTATCAATGGCAATAGGAATACACAGAAATATCTTGACGAGATCCTGAAGACCATTGTCGTGCCGTTCATCCGCCGCCGTCACCTCATGTTTCAGCGTGATAATGCACGGCCCCATGTTGCAAAGATCTGTACACAATTCCTGGAAGCTGAAAATGTCCCATTTCTCCCATGGCCTGCATACTCACATGACATGCCATCCATTGAGCATGTTTGGGATGCTCTGGATCAACATGTACGACAGCGTGTTCCAGTTCCGGCCAATATCCAGAACTTCTCACAGCCATTGAAGAGGAGTGGGACAACATTCCACAGGCCACAATCAACAGCCTGATCAACTCTATGTGAAGGAGATGTGTCACGCTGCATGAGGCAAATGATGGTCACACCAGATACTGACTGGATTTCTGATTTTTTTAAGGTATCTGTGACCAACAGATGCATATCTGTATTCCCAGTCAGGTGAAATCCATAGATTAGGGCCTAATACATTTATTTCAATAGACTGATTTCCTTAAATTAACTGTAACTCAGTCAAATCTTTGAAATTGTTGCATGTTGTGTTTATATTTTTGTTCAGTAGTATTAACTATCCCCTATATCCCACATTTAGAAGGTCAGAGGGTTGTTTTAGCTTAATAGTTCAGTGAGGGATGACAAAAGCCTAAAGCCCAAAGCTCACCCCAGAGAATAGCCTGAACAGCATGAGCTTACCCCCTATAAGAGAGATGGGCACAGTAGTTGGCATGCAGATTGGCAGTGATTTATATTGGCAGATATTGCACCCTGTGTGACATGCCACTGAGCTCATTATTTAGGCGTAGCACATTTAAATACTACATTTGCATATTACTTGCAGGAAACCCTAACCCCATGACATCATTTCAAATCACCTTTCTGAATGGATGGAGGGAGTTTAATCAGATGAGTGTGTTCTTATGGCTTTTACGGTAACACTTAGAATGCAAGTAAAATAAAAACTGAATCATTATCATTATGTCATGGCATGGTTCATTAATAGTATGATAGAATAACAATATGTAGGTGTGGTGATATGTATGGTAATGATAGAGTAACAATATGTAGGCATGGTGATATGTATGGTAACGATAGAGTAACAATATGTCGGCATGGTGATATGTATGGTAATGATAGAGTAACAATATGTCGGCGTGGTGATATATATTGTAATGATAGAGTAACAATATGTAGGCATGGTGATATGTATGGTAATGATAGAGTAACAATATGTAGGTGTGGTGATATGTATGGTAATGATAGAGTAACAATATGTAGGCATGGTGATATGTATGGTAACGATAGAGTAACAATATGTCGGCATGGTGATATGTATGGTAATGATAGAGTAACAATATGTCGGCGTGGTGATATATATTGTAATGATAGAGTAACAATATGTAGGCATGGTGATATGTATGGTAATGATAGAGTAACAATATGTAGGTGTGGTGATATGTATGGTAATGATAGAGTAACAATATGTAGGCCTGGTGATATGTATGGTAATGATAGAGTAACAATATGTCGGCATGGTGATATGTATGGTAACGATAGAGTAACAATATGTAGGCATGGTGATATGTATGGTAATGATAGAGTAACAATATGTAGGCATGGTGATATGTATGGTAATGATAGAGTAACAATATGGAGGCATGGTGATATGTATGGTAATGATAGAGTAACAATATGGAGGCATGGTGATATGTATGGTAATGATAGAGTAACAATATGTAGGTGTGGTGATATGTATGGTAATGATAGAGTAACAATATGTCGGCGTGGTGATATGTATGGTAATGATAGAGTAACAATATGTAGGCATGGTGATATGTATGGTAATGATAGAGTAACAATATGTAGGCATGGTGATATGTATGGTAATGATAGAGTAACAATATGTAGGCCTGGTGATATGTATGGTAATGATAGAGTAACAATATGTCGGCATGGTGATATGTATGGTAACGATAGAGTAACAATATGTCGGCATGGTGATATGTATGGTAATGATAGAGTAACAATATGTAGGCATGGTGATATGTATGGTAATGATAGAATAACAATATGTCGGCGTGGTGATATGTATGGTAATGATATAGTAACAATATGTAGGCATGGTGATATGTATGGTAATGATAGAGTAACAATATGTCGGCATGGTGATATGTATGGTAACGATAGAGTAACAATATGTCGGCATGGTGATATGTATGGTAACGATAGAGTAACAATATGTCGGCATGGTGATATGTATGGTAATGATAGAGTAACAATATGTCGGCATGGTGATATGTATGGTAACGATAGAGTAACAATATTTCGGCATGGTGATATGTATGGTAACGATAGAGTAACAATATGTCGGCGTGGTGATATGTATGGTAATGATAGAGTAACAATATGTCGGCATGGTGATATGTATGGTAACGATAGAGTAACAATATGTCGGCATGGTGATATGTATGGTAATGATAGAGTAACAATATGTCGGCATGGTGATATGTATGGTAATGATAGAGTAACAATATGTCGGCATGGTGATATGTATGGTAAAGATAGAGTAACAATATGTCGGCATGGTGATATGTATGGTAACGATAGAGTAACAATATGTCGGCATGGTGATATGTATGGTAACGATAGAGTAACAATATGTCGGCATGGTGATATGTATGGTAATGATAGAGTAACAATATGTCGGTATGGTGATATGTATGGTAATGATAGAGTAACAATATGTCGGCGTGGTGATATGTATGGTAATGATAGAGTAACAATATGTAGGCGTGGTGATATGTATGGTAATGATAGAGTAACAATATGTCGGCATGGTGATATGTATGGTAACGATAGAGTAACAATATGTCGGCATGGTGATATGTATGGTAACGATAGAGTAACAATATGTCGGCATGGTGATATGTATGGTAATGATAGAATAACAATATGTCGGCATGGTGATATGTATGGTAATGATAGAGTAACAATATGTCGGCATGGTGATATGTATGGTAATGATAGAATAACAATATGTCGGCGTGGTGATATGTATGGTAATGATAGAGTAACAATATGTCGGCATGGTGATATGTATGGTAATGATAGAATAACAATATGTCGGCATGGTGATATGTATGGTAATGATAGAGGACCAACAGCGTTATGCAGGGTGCCTCGGTTGACGGCTACACTGACTGTACAAAACATTATGACACTTCTCTTTCCATGACACAGACCGACCAGGTGAATCCAGGTGAAAGCTAATTTCCCTTATTGATGTCACCTGTTAAATCCACTTCAATCAGTGTAGATGAAGGGGAGGAGACAGGTTAAAGAAGGATTTTTAAGCCTTGAGACAATTGAGACATGGATTGTGTATGTGAGCCATTTAGAAGGTGAATGGGCAAGTCAAAAGATTTAAGTGCCTTTGAACGGGGTATGGTAGTAGGTGTCAGGCGCACCAGTTAATGTCAAGAACTGCAACGATGCTGGGTTTTTCATGCTCAACAGTTTGTATCAAGAATGGTCCACCACCCAAAGGACATCCAGCCAACCCTGACACAACTGTGGGAAGCATTGGAGTCAACGTTGACCAGCATCCCTGTGGAGCACCTTCGACACCTTGTAGAGTCCATGCTCCAACAAACGGAGGCTCTTCTGAAGTCAAAAGAGGGTGGTGCAACTCAATATTAGGAAGGTGTTCTTAATGTTTGGTACACTCAGTACTAAGGATGGGGAATAAAGAGAGGGTTTCTTGGTCAGTATACATTCCCACAGTCTGAGCACCAACCCAGAACTAATCACTCCACATCCAGGTTTTACATCTGCTATTGTTTTATATGGCTTACCTTTCTTATGTCTTGTTGTGACTAACTTATTGTGTTCAAGAATGACCTCAAAATATTTAATATCCAGGTTTTACATCTGCTATTGTTTATATGGCTTACCTTTCTTATGTCTTGTTGTGACTAACTTATTGCGTTCAAGAATGACCTCAAAATATTTCCTTTCATTTTTACTTCTCTTTATTCGCCCTAAATGAGTTTACCCATCAGAGTCTATTTGGGGGATAGTTTAAATCAAATCAAATCAAATAAAATTGTATTTGTCACATGTGCCGAATACAACAGGTGTAGGTAGACCTTAGAGTGAAACGGCACTGCATTTCAGTGCTAGAGGCATCACTACAGACACCCTGGTTCAAATCCAGGCTGTTTCACAACTGGCTGTGATTGGGAGTCCCATAGGGAGGCGTACAATTGGCCCAGTGTTGGCCGGTGTAGGCCGTCATTGTACAAAAAAAAAATATTTGTTCTTAATTATATGACTTCCTAGTTAAATGAAATAAAAACACATTTTAAATGACTTTTTTTATGAAAAATAAATAAATAAATAGAATAAGAAATAAGAGTAACAAATAACTAAAGAGCAGCAGTAATATAACAATAGTGAGGCTATGTACAGAGTGTACCGGTACAGAGGCAGTGGGCGGGGGCGGGGGAGTCACGACTTCCGCCGATGTCGGCCCCTCTCCTTGTTCGGGCGGCGTTCGGCGGTCGACGTCACCGGCTTTCTAGCCATCACCGCTCCGTTTTCATTTATCCATTTGTTTTGTCTGCTGAAGGGGGATCCTGTACGTCTGCAGTGGTCGGTTGAGGCGGACAGGGCTTTTGGGCACCTCGGCTCCCGTGCTGGCTCATCCGGATCTCCCTTTGGCGTTCATAGTGGAGGTGGACGCGTCCGAGGCTGGGATAGGAGCCGTGCTCTCTCAACGCTCGGGCACGCCACCGAGCGGAACTATGATGTGGGGGACCGGGAGCTATTGGCTGTGGTTAAGGCTTTGAAGGCGTGGAGACATCCTCGTCAGACTGAATCCTCGTCAGTCAAGGTGGGCCATGTTCTTTACCCGTTTTGTGTTTACCCTGTCCTACAGACCAGGTTCCCAGAATGTGAAGGCAGACGCACTGTCCCGGCTGTATGACACAGAGGAGCGGCCCATGGATCAGACTCCCATTCTCCCGGCCTCCTGCCTGGTAGCGCCGGTCGTGTGGTAGCTGGACGCGGACATTGAGCAGACGTACAGAGCCCGCTCCACTCCAGTGTCCAGTCGGGCGTCAGTACGTTCTGTTTGCTGTCCGTGACCAGTTGATCTATTGGGCCCACACATCACCCTCCTCTGGTCATCCGGGGATCGGTCGGACGGTGCGCTGTCTGACTGGAAAGTACTGGTGGCCCACCTTGGCTAAGGACATAAGGGTTTATGTTTCCTCCTGCTCTGTGTGCGCCCAGTGTAAGGCTCCTAGACACCTGCCCAGAGGTAAGCTACATCCCTTACACATTCCACAACGGCCTTGGTCACACCTGTCGGTAGATTTTATGATGGATCTTCCTCTCTCACAGGGCAACACCATGATCCTGGGTGTTGTGGATTGTTTCTCTAAGTCTGTCACCACTTCCGCCGAAGTCGCCCCCTCTCCTTGTTCGGGCGGCATTCGGCGGTCGACGTCACCGGCTTTCTAGCCATCGCCGCTCCATTTTTCATTATACATTTGTTTTGTCTTGTTCCCTGCACACCTGGTTTTCATTCCCCAATCACACTACATGTATTTATTCCTCGGTTCCCCCTCATGTCTTTGTGTGAGATTGTTTTGTGTTATGTGTCTATGTTGACGCGATTTACTGATATGCGTTTTTTTAATTTGTTTTATTTCACGAGGTATGTTATTGTGTTTATACAATATTATTGTGACTGTTTACGTGTTTGCACTTTTGCATTGGCTGGAGATTTCGATGCAGTGGCGTCCGTCTGTTGGTTTCTTCTGCCTAAATAAAGTGTGCGCCTGTTCACAACTCTCTGCTCTCCTGCACCTGACTCCGCTCCCAGTACGCACGCCATTGACAGGGGGCACCGGTTAGTCGAGGTAATTGAGGTAAACTGTACACGTAGGTAAAGTTATTAAAGTGACTATGCATAGATAATAACTGAAAGTAGCAGCAGTGTAAAAGGGGGCAATGCAAATAGTCTGGATAGCATTTGATTAGATGTTCAGGAGTCTTATGACTTCGGGGTAGAAGCTGTTAAAAGCCTCTTGGACCTAGACTTGACGTTCCGGTACCGCTTGCCATGAGGTAGCAGAGAGAACAGCCTATGACTAGGGTGGCTGGAGTCTTTGAACATTTTTAGGGCCTTCCTCTGACACTGCCTGATTTATAGAGGTCCTGGATGGCAGGAAGCTTGTCCCCAGTGATGTACTGGGCCTTACGCACTACCCTCTGTAGTGCCTTGCAGTCAGAGGCCGAGCAGTTGCCATACCAGGCAGTGGTGCAACCAGTCAGGATGCTCTCGATGGTGCAGCTGTAGAACTGTAGAAAGGTTCTGTGTGTTTTAGATGTTATTCTGTGTCCATGCCAGACTCCTGCACTAATGCTTTCTGCTGAACGACTTAACGACCACCCCAGATGGACGACATCACTTCCTGCTAATGCAGCCTGCCACCACACAGAGAGACACGGTCGCCAAGGGAAACAGACAGAGGGAGAGAAGGGAAACATGACCTGTGATTCCTCCACTCCTCCATGGCCACCCCTCCTCCACCCCTCTCTCTAATCCCAGACAGTAAAAGTTAACAGTGCGGGATATAGACAGGACCACACTCATCCCACCTCAACCCTGCTCCTCACTCCCCCTTGCTGTCACTCCCAGAGGGAGAGGGCTGATATTGGCCATGGCCCTCAGGAACCTCCCAGGCCACAGGACAGACCTCCACCAGGCCTACGGGGCTCTGGTTGTGCTGTGATCTCCTGGCCAGGCTGCTGGATGGATCTCAGGGCAGCACACAGCAACCTTCAACTCCCTTTAACTCTGTCCTCATATTTCACTTCTCATCTCCGTGAAGTCCTCTGTTTCTTACTCAATCTCTCCCTCTGCTCCATCTCTCTGTCTCCCTGTTCCCCTGTTCTTTCATGGTTGATTCTGGTAGTGTTGTGGCGCTGGTACTCTTTCTGAGTGGTATGGATTCAGAACGTAGAACAGGTCCTATATTATTTTGATTTGGAGGGCGTGTGCACGTGTTGCCTTCACAGCACAGCATCTTTCTAGAAGGACAGCGGGAGGGAGATGTGGTTTCATGTTTAGGTTGGATCCACTCTGACACTGATTTGGTCTGGTTCTGCAGAATCTCATTTTTTAAATTGTGTTACTGAATGACAAGGTGTGTGTGTGTGTGTGTGTGTGTGTGTGTGTGTGTGTGTGTGTGTGTGTGTGTGTGTGTGTGTGTGTGTGTGTGTGTGTGTGTGTGTGTGTGTGTGTGTGTGTGTGTGTGTGTACGTGCATGTCTGTATGTGTGTATTCCAGTGTTTTACATTTCCAATGCTGTGGGCAGCACTATCTAGGTTGTGGCAATGGTAACATCTCTCATTAGCTCACATAAAAGGCGTCAGAATACAGACATCCATTCATTCTTCATTAAATCCATTAATTCAAGTCAGCATCTGATGTCAAATGCAGGTTAAATAGAGGTGAAACAATACAGTTTGTGAGATAAATGTAGTGTCTTAGTTGTTCTCAAAAACCTTGTTCACATTGGCAGATTGAAGTGACTCAAATCCAAATTTTTTGCATATTCGAATCTGTTCTTTTCCTGCAGTCTGAACACATGGAATCAGATATTTCAAGCCCCATTTCAGATACAAACCTCATTCCTGGCCATGCGACTTGTGTCTGGACGGGTCAAATATGATTTATGTTCCCTCAAGTGTTTTTCAGCCTGTCACAGTATTTGGCATTGTCGCTTGCTAGCTACTCTGTTGACAGTTTGACAGTTTGACAAGAAGATGTGGTAGCTAACTAGCTTGTTAATTGTTTACAAACAAATGAGTGAATGTGCTAGATAGCTAAACAGCTGCCTAGCTAGTTGACTGGTGTAGCTAGCTAGTTAATTGGTGTAGCTAGCTAGTTAACTGGTGTAGCTAGCTAGTTAATTGGTGTAGCTAGCTAGTTAACTGGTGTAGCTAGCTAGTTGACTTGTGTAGCTAGCTAGTTAATTGGTGTAGCTAGCTAGTTAACTGGTGTAGCTAGCTATTTGACTGGTGTA